>NC_047080.1:600000-900000 GCF_902459465.1 Asterias rubens
GTAACTCTCACCCCTGATGATGGAAGGATGTGTCCTTAAATACCCCATCGTTTCGTTAGATCTTTACTTTAGAGAACTAGTGGCTGTAAAATCAGTTGAGTATAGTATGAGCGAAGGTGTAAATTCAAACTCAAAGTCGTACTTCTTTATACCCAAACTTAGTTCACCATTCACGACTCGGTGACCCAGGACCACACAATGAACCAATCAACACACAGAACGTACGTGACGTCACGGACTGTCTGGCTGTGTCCGTGACATAGCCAGGATGACTTCGTCCGTCACGTTGTAAACACGTCTTTGTTACATAACGACTTGTCACGACTTGTCCGTGACGTCACACGGGTGACTTTATCAACAGACGAATCTTGTTGACTCCTATCTTTTACTATTTCGTTAACCATTTATCCACTGGACCGCCCAGCCACCTAAAGCGATACACTGTATTATGCGGTAGGAGGAAACCTCGCTATAGCTTTTGTTTGTAGAAAATAAGAAACATCAAAATAAAACTAGGTAGTTAATAGTATGCCTACGCATTGGTGAATCCATCTAGTATTTATAGATCATTATTCATTTGTCTCTTCACAGTTGACTTGACGAAGCTAATGATGATGAAATAATTTAGCACTTACCCAACAAAACGCTTATTAGTAAACACAAAGGAAACTGTTTTTATCATTCATGGTGATATTGTCGAAAACTTATGCCTTCGCAAATAATCAGCATTGAGCCAGATAAAAGCCTTGAAAAGCTATTGTATCCATTTTATCATTATACAAGAATAATCGCCATAAATATTACCGTAGGGTTTTTTACTGTTCCCCAATGAGGACTTGTACAAATATTACCGAAAGGGTCAAAAATTGTGCGTTTAATTATAAATAATAAGCCTTGGCTATCTTTTGAACTACGATTTCATTAAAGTTACTGCAAGAATCTTGAAAAGAAAAACAAAATTATTTCGGCAAACTCGAGCGGTGCAGGGACTAGAGGGTTAACTGTTCCTTGAATTTATTTGTTTGTCACTTGACCCGTTGCGTGGTCATGACATTCCCTCACTTCGTGGTGACTTTATACAGGGCAGGTCACCTTACGTTCCTTCCAAAAAGGATCCTCAGCAATAACGGCTTCAGACCCTTTTGTTCCTCATTTCCATTCATCATACGCTGTCCCGTACACACTCGTACGTGTGTGATCACTCAACCGAAAACACCTATTATACTACGCGCTATAACCACACTACACAAGAGGGTCTTGGAAGAGGAGGGAAAAGAGGAAATTGCATCAAGGGAGGATGGAGAGGGAGGCCGAGGGTCTTGGAGGGGAGGGTCAGATGGGAGGGAGGCAGAGAGGAAGAGGGATTTGGGAGGTTATGGGGTACGAAACGCCCCTCCCATACTACTTATGTTACTATGCTACCTGGGTATTGTTTGGAGTCTCTCTTCACGAAATATGTTACTATGCTACCTGGGTATTGTTTGGAGTCTCTCTTCACGAAATATGTTACTATGCTACCTTGGTATTGTTTGGAGTCTCTCCTCACGAAATATGGTACTATGCTACCTGGGTATTGTTTGGAGTCTCTCCTCACGAAATATGTTACTATGCTACCTGGGTATTGTTTGGAGTCTCTCTTCACGAAATATGTTACTATGCTACCTGGGTATTGTTTGGAGTCTCTCCTCACGAAATATGTTACTATGCTACCTGGGTATTGTTTGGAGTCTCTCTTCACGAAATATGTTACTTTGCTACCTTGGTATTGTTTGGAGTCTCTCCTCACGAAATATGTTACTATGCTACCTGGGTATTGTTTGGAGTCTCTCCTCACGAAATATGTTACTATGCTACCTGGGTATTGTTTGGAGTCTCTCTCCACGAAATATGTTACTATGCTACCTGGGTATTGTTTGGAGCCATTTAACTCAGTAAACTTTTGTCACCCTGGTTCCAAGATTTAACCAGCCTCGCTACCATGTACATGACAGCGCCTGGTAGCTTTGCGTAAGTCTATTCTTGGTTCGTTTTCCAACTTTCTAGAAGAGTATATGAGATAGTGACGTATTGGCCTACCCGTAGCCGATGACATGTAACACTGTGAGGTGCGTCTTTTCGGCCACCCCCCCCCCCCCCACCTTATGTTTGTTGGTGTGTTGTGCGCATGTGATGTTTATTTCTGCACCTGTATGATCCATGTTAACCTCGACATTTGGCGACAAGACTCGGTCTATATAGGTGGTGCTCTACTTTGGTTTGAGCGTCTCCCATCTACAGGATGGTGCGGACCTTGTTCATCCTCCTGGTCACAATGGGTAAGCATCTGTTGAATTTTCAGTTTGCTCTTTTGTGTGAGTGTTGGCTCTGAGAACAGCCGGTTTGGTGATGACGTTTCATATAGTATACTCTGCTCGTCTTCAGGAGAAACAGATTCTAAAAAGCGGTTTGCGCATTGTACGAGGGCAGTCGGTGTGTTGTTTATAATTAGGTTGATAGTTTAATGTTGAATATCTCTGTAAAGTACACTCAATTGTGACTATTAAGTAGGAAAAAGGGCTCAATTGGCAAAGAAATGTCAATCATGAAAAATGGACGTGGGGCGGTATACAGAAGTTAAAATTAAAAAGCATCCACTTTTCAAAAAAGATCATTAAATTTCAGTGGCCGCATGCTCGTCCAATTTCGTTAAAGGCAGTGGACACTATTGGTAATTGTCAAAGACTAGTCTTCACAGTTGGTGTATCTCAACATATGCACAAAATAACAAACCTGTGAAAATTTGAGCTCAATCGGTCATCGGAGTTGCGAGATAACTATAAAAGAGAAAAAAACACCCATGTCACACAAAGTGTGCTTTTAGATGGTTGATTTCGAGATCTCAAATTCTTAACTTGAGGTCTCGAAATCAAATTCGAGGAAAATTGCTTCTCTCTCGAAAACTACGTCTCTTCAGAGGGAGCTGTTTCTCACAATGTTTTATACCATCAACCTCTCCCCATTACTTGTAATAAAGAAAGGTTTTATGATGACAATTATTTTGAGTAATTACCAATAGTGTCCACTGCCTTTAAAGCCACCAACAAAAGCTGGTTAACAATTCATGTTCATCAAGTGTTAAAATAATTTTGAAAGCCTGTTTATTGAATTTTGTTTTACTGAAAATGGCCGGAAAAAATATGTTATATAAACACATTCGACTTGAAGACGAAGAGAAAATAAAATAAAGATGCAGCAGCAATAACTATTTTTAAAAATAATAATAATAATAATAACAATAACAGCAACGGCAAAAAGGGATGCATGCAGTGTAAATAAATCGAGCATTTCAATTTGCGTTGAAGCGCAATTTATAAAGGTCAACTCGTTGGTCCTTGAAAACAGAACGCGTGTTATCAGTGTGCCAACTGAATTGCAACTGCGCGAAGACGCGAACTTGAACACTATTGATTCGTCGTCGGTTTGCTTATTAGTCGAACGCATACTTTTTGGTCCTGAAACTTGCTGAAAATATTGACACCAATCCTTTTTTTTCTTTTTTCTTTTTTTACAAAAATCGAGCTAGAGAGGAGGGTGCCAAATAATACATGTAGTAACTTTAATAGGCACATGAAATAATTAGAAGGAAAAAGTGGTTCTTAATTGGGGGGGGGGCTTCCATCCAACCCCGGCTACACATTACTAATCCATAGACATATTACTCAGATGGGATTCGGACCCACGACCTTTGCAAGAGCTGAGCTTGGAAAAGTACTGAGTATACAGTGCTAACACACATCGGTGAATATGGGTGAAAATATAATTTCTTTATATCCCCCGACGCAAATTATTTACACGTATTAAAAAACGATGATGCTTTCCCCTTTTCTTAGTTCTCTCTTAAATATTAATAATAATTTTCCTTTTAACAGCGTGCAGGACGAGCTTGATTCATGCTCATCATAAAATGATTTGCTACGCCGGCACTGAGCCGGATCACACGGGCAAAGTGAGGTGGGTGCTGCCCTACAGCGACCCGTGTTCTTGCACCGAGATACGGCCCGGTGGCCACAACACTCAGGCACCAACCCGGACATTCACTCCGCGGTATTTGAAGTCATTGGTTATCACTAAAGACAGGCAGTACATCCAAAGTCTGCTAAGCTGCAAATCACCACCCAGTAAGTAATTATCTTTCAGTCTCTAAAAGGGGAAATGACGGAACGTATTGCCGCCACATGAATAAACGAAACCTCTATTTTATCGTTTACGTACACGATAAGTTATTATGTACGTACACGATAAGTTTAGACTATCGTGTACGAAAAAACTGGGTTTTTTTATTCGTATCGTGGCAATACGATTCCATAGGAAATAAAGTATTGTTTTATTAAAATGTATTTCATCCTTAAGATTTGGGTGTACATGCCATCCAACCCAAGATAACAAATGCTCGAACATACGTTTTTAAGCCAAAATTTCCCCATCTAAGGCAACGTCACATTTAATTGAACAATGCTAGCCTAATCTCCATATGCCTCAATAAGTGATATTTGGTGGGTGGGGAGAGGGTTGTGTGCGCCCCCCCCCCCCCCTCCCCAGTGACGGCCGTGGTGATTTTGAAGTGAATACACGAACGAAACTCGACCACGCACCCATAAAAAATTATCTCTCATACCTTCTACCACCACCCATATCTCTCATACCTTCTACAATGACTTTCATTGTAGAAGGTATGAGAGATATGGGTGCGTGGTCGAGTTTCGTTCGTGTATATTCACTTTAAAATCACAACGGCCGTACTATTAGACTTGTGGACAAGTCGTTAAATCGGCCCCACGCGCTGAGATAGTGCTCCCCCGCCAACATTGTTCGACGGAGTCGAAATCGGGGAGCCATCAGTTCGCGCGAGAGCAGTGAGTTCGCGCGAGACAATGTTGGCGGGGGAGCACTATCTCAGCGCGTGGGGCCGATTTAACGACTTGTCCACAAGTCTACCGTACTATAGAAGCATTAGGCGTACCGTCGGATGTTTCCCGTTCCAGTCTGTCTCATAATAAATAATAATAACAATTAAAAAAGCGTTTTGCTTTAATTATATTAATATTAGGTCTACCCCTCAAAAATAAATTTGACCGCATGCCAGCTCAAGCGGGAAAATAAAACGATAAAATGCAATTCATATTATTTATCCAATTTTGACCAATAATTATGAGGTGAACGCTCCGTTAAAACCCACTGACACAATGTTCCCTCTGGAGTGAGGCAAGCCTTTTGTCACTGCCTTTGTAGAGTGGATTGGACAGCTTAATTATATAGCCATTCTATAGCCTACTCGACTGTATAACAGTTTTAACGATTTTAACAGTTTTAAAAATTAGAATACACTTGAGTTGTAGTCTTGTCTGCAGGTCTTCTGTTTGTTGCTGTAGTTTTATACTGTCTGGCCATGATTCTATTTGCAGTGGTAGGCCCTTTTAAAAGAATATACCCACAACAAAGCAGCTCTATTTGCCCTATTTTCTTGGAAAGAGAGACAGTGATACATTGAATTTAATTCAATTCAACGGCAAAACCGTTCATTTAAGGAACATTACAGAATTGGTTTTTGCGAACAAAACAGTTGCTGTCAGTGAAAGCATTTTATGTAATCCACCATTTATACATAAACTGACAAACCTGTAGAAGTTTGAGATCGATCGGCCGTCTGGGTCACGAAAGAATAGTGAAAAACCGAAATATTTCAAGTGATGTTTTCCACTATCATCATCATTAGACTTGTGTAAGTTTTATGTAAATCTGCGATCTTCACGATTTTTGTTTCTTACCAGTTCTGTAACGTTCCTTTAATTGTTATAAGTCACTGGGTCACGACATGAGCACTAATATAAGAAGCAACTACAAAATGTGTTATGATATATCTACAGCAACTAATGATCAATGCCAAATATTCAAAGTTACTCAAAACATATTTTGAAGTCTCTCAGGCTCTTGATAAGCAACATTGAGTTATAGCTGCCGGGCAACCTCGGTAGTCTAGTTGTTAAGACACACATCGGTGTATGGGTAAAAACCAAAACTAATTATGTGATAGTTTATCACTTTGAAAACGTGTGTTCGTTCTTTTTCAGTTGTATGTGAGAACAAAGAATTCACAATTAACTGTGGAGACGGTGAGACCATCAGTGTAAAGTGGGCCCTCTACGGTTTCGATGCTGACAGTACCCATCGTTGTTTCGTCAATGCAGTCCACTGTGCAGGAAATGATGACGACACGTCGCTTGAGAAAGTGAAGACCGAATGCCAGGGGAAACGACATGCTCTTTCACCCCAACTAATGAGTGGTATGGATCAGACCCTTGTGAAAACGTTGGGAAGTACATCAACGTAACGTATGTCTGCCTGCATGACAGTGCGTGAATAACCATAAAGCATGTGCACTCTCGGTAAACCCATCTGATAGGCCCCTTATGAAGAAATAATTCAGGGATTGGAAATGGACCCTTCCCGTGAAATATGCTAATCACATTCACGCATGCGTACAGACCCTGTTGGTTGGCAAACGCCATACGCCTCTCTTAATACTTATGCATGACGTCATAATTCTTACCCAAAATGAGGCTATGGGCGCACTTCCCCCATCACTTGCAGTGGCTGCGCCCATTTGAGTTAGCATTGTGACGTACCTCATGCATAAATATTAAGAGAGGCGTATAGAGTTGTGCACTAAGCAGACGCGCAATCGCGTCTGCGTCACGCACCCTTTAGCCGTGTACAAAACAGCGCGATGTTCCCTCATTTTGCCAACCAAAATGTTAGTGCGCAGGCGCTATGTGCAATTAACATATTTCATGGGAAGGGTCTATTGCTGAAAGTAGTTTAAAGCCATTATACACTTTCGGTGAACAGTATTGCCAAGTCCCACACATGGTGTATCACAACTTATATATAAAACAACAAACCTGTTAAAATTTAGGCTCAATCGGTCATCGGAGTCGGGAGAAAATAACGGGAAAACCCACTCTTGTTTCCGCGCGTTTCGCCGTGTCATGACATGTGTTTAAAATAAATCCGTAATTCTCGCTAACGAGAATTTATATTGTTTTACCGTTTTCTCAAAAAGTAAAGCATTTCATGGACTAATATTTCAAGAGAAGTTTTTTTTTACCGAAAGGGTCCAATGGCTTTAAAAGTTGGCTACTTTTGTACCTATTATTATTATGCCAGATTGCCTGCTATATACCGAACAAATAGTTTGAACCCTCGAACAGCATCTCTTGCCACACCGGCACAGCACCAAGGGGGATGTAGGTTATAAACACAATATACATTGTAGCTGGGTCCTAGCTCTATGCTAGACACTCACCAAGCATTGGTATACAATGATAGGCGTGGCGTTTCGAAGCACATGCTATGTGGGAGTTCCTCAATAATGCAGTGCAGCCATAACAACTATAGACCTTTTCGCAATTTTAATTGAGTGCTAACTGTTGAATGTTGTGCATGCTGATCTCCCTAGCTAGCGATTAAGGTTCAACGCCAGTTTCAAGAACAGTTTGCACCTCTTCCCACGCCTTACCTGTGCCTACCGAATATTAAAGGTATAGACCTAGTCTATATATGGCTAAATCCATGGTGCTGCAACAGTAGGCTAGGCCCTAAAACCACAAAACAAGCGTTTGGAATGTGCTCAGATTAACAACATAATGGGTTTTATTTTATTCATGTAATTCGTCTATAATCTAGCCTATTATGACATGATACACTTACAGCTTCGAAGAGGCACATTTTTCTAAGAGGTGCGCCCTCTCTGTCCACTTTAAGTCATTTTCTTTTACTCTTCATGTTTTGTATATATTATTGCTATTGAATGAGCGGTTGTGGTGTGACAATATCACTTCAAGGACAATAAAACATAAATTAAAATTGCTTTTATTGTTGTTGCTTTGTTTATTCATTGTCAGTCTTGATTTTCAGATGCAATCTTGAAGATTATGTAGTCATCCATGGGGTTAAGTTCAACAGTTCAATATCAATTCCCATTGCCTAGACAAGTCCACACACACAGTAGTATGTCACACGCCTGCAACCGTGGACCTCCTTTTGTCACTCTTTTGTTTTTACTCAAACTTTTTTATGCAGCCGCTCCCATTGGTTTTGTACACGTTTTCGAACTGTGGAACCGTACCCTGTATGGTAAATCAGGGACCTATAACAAAAGAGGACACTTTATAGGGTCCACAGTCTACGAAAGGTCCACAATTGGAAAACGTGTTCAAAACTAATCGGAGCTGCTACAAACAATAAATGAGGGAAATTATGAGGGGCACGGTTGCAGGCGTATAAGGTGTGATTTTGTGGGAGCATTGCGTCCAGGGTTGGGAGGGGGTACTTCCACCGAAGTGCCTCTTCTTGCACTCATTATTCACAGGTTGTCAAGCAGGCAGACGTACGTTACGTTGAGATACTTTACAACTCGTGGACAGGGGTCCGATCCATACCAGTCGATGTTCGGGGTGAAGTTGCATTGTCGTTTCCCCTGGCACTCGCTCTGCACTTTCTCAAGCGATGCGGTTTCATCCCCGTCACAGGGGCCTGCATAGCCGGCGACGAAACAACGATGGGTACTGTCAGCAACGAAACCGTAGAGGGCCCACTTTACACTGATGATCTCATCGTCTCCACAGTTGATAGCGAAGTTAATGAACTCACATACAAGCTTTTGAACTGCGTTTAAATAAGAAAACACAAAGTGTTTAGGTGAAAAAAGTGTAACTTTAAACCGTCAAACCCAAACGGTCACCAAGGGTCGTGAACCATCTCGATGATCTCATCTTGCTACTTCTCTAATATTAAATACCCCACGCTATCATTTTCAAAATGATGTCCCCCTGCTTGCCACTCCAAGCCAGAGAGCAGCACGTAAAAACGGCGAGCCTTGTAGGCGTGTCATTCTAGCAAGAATATGGTCATTGTATGCACTGTTGCATCAAAAGAAATGCTTGCCGAAAAGTAGCGACCATTGCTCATTTTCACATTTCAGCCCGACTTCCCATGTTGCGCCTTCGGCACTCCATAATCTAACCCAATAATCATTTTCTGTAAAGGGTTTTACTTATTAGTGACTGCCGTTGGTTTATTCTTCTTGTCTTCACGGCAAGTTGCTCTAAAGGCCGACATTGTTTGCTGTCTGAGTAGATGACCATCTTGGCCAGCATCCACCGACATCATCACGCTGCAGGATTCACTGTTTACAACTTGTAAGAAACCGACTGCCAAAGTAAGTAGAATGAGTGCGCCTAGGGTGTACATTGCTTCACCTGCCATGTTCACAATGTTTTCTCGTTGAGCACATCGTTTATAAACGAAAGCGATGCAGCGATGCATTAAATTAGCCTTTTATTATAAACAGCACCGCACTAAGTAATAGAGGTTGATTTTCACGACAACAAGGACAAGTAATCTGAATTATTTATATGGAGTACTCTAATGCTAGAATATTAAAATAAATAAATCCACAAATAATCTGTGGTCTGACGCTTCGAAAGCTGCCGTTGCCCGCATTAGGACTTTTAACATTTAGGTTAAGGCGAATGGACGAGAAAGTATAGATTCGTGGATAGAATGTACGAGCCAAAGGCATTGTAGACAATGTATTTACGAATCTACGTTTTAGAGTCTATTCTCTGACTGAAAATATTTCACCCAATCTTTGTACTTTTGTCAAACGACGTTTGGGTACACTTATACCTATTTAAAAAAAATACAAACATAGTGTTCTTGCAACATTATTGAGTACAATGTTATAGTCCTATGCTATTAACTAACGTATATTGTTTAACTGAAAAAATAATTTGGGAACATTGAAATATGTTTTCACCTCATGTTATTTTTGGAAAGACAGTCATTTCCAAGTTGGACAATTACTTTAGTTTGTACACTCAACTATCTCCAGTCGACTATAGATTCATTACAAATTAGTACAGTAAGGGATTCTGTGGTCCCCCCCCCCTTCCCGGCTAATAAAAAATGTTAGCTTATTGTCCGTGCCACCCCAATGCCAAGACCCCGCCCACCACGAATATAAAGCTATGCTTCTCATGCTCAAAGTTTCACGGACAACATTCCGCGACCGTAGAACACTAAACTCCTTCCGCGCACCCGGTGAAAGTAGTGCGCCTTCGCTGTGTAAGAATTCGAAAACAATTGACAATTTCAATGAAGTTTTCCCAAGTTATTTTATTTGGATTACTTTCGATGAAAACATTTTCATGTTTTTAAAAATGTACGTTTGTTTACATTTTTCAACAAGTAAACGCCTCGCGTACAAATATAATCATGAGTAAACGGTCCACCAAGGCAATTTGGCTGTTTTGTTGTTGTAATTGGCACACGTTAGAACGGATGCAATAACATTGCGACTCCTTCGTTTTTTTGCAGCCCTAATTTAAGACAGTTTTTCACAATTTTGCTAAATTCGGTCTAACCTTGGATTCAAGTGGACGCCTAAAATGATATGGACCAAATGTAAACTGTTTGAAGCTGGAACTGGACGAGTAAAAATGCTGAATTTCGGAAGTGAAAATGCTGCACCATTTCACACTTTTGCAAGTGTCCCGTTCGTCAACCGCCGCCGTGCAAAAGCACGGTGTGTTGCTTTTCTTAGGGAAGTTGAGACAGTCAGCTGCGAGCGAAGTCACTGGCTGTTGCTCACGGCGAACACTGTGCTGAAATTTGCAACACATTTTGTGCAACAAGAGTGACAGTTTTACTCCTAGCAGAATGAGGAATATTTTCGTCCCGTGGTAGAAATCTTGTGTCGAGTTTCAGACATGGTCAAGCCTGACCAGAAGGGGGTGAGTCAACACAAAAATTGTTCGTTTTAGAACAGTCATGCCAATTACTCAGTAAGGCAGTGCAACTCATGAATGTTAGGGGACAAACAAATATTTAGCTCTTTTTTGGAAACACTAGTTTATTCTGCCCAAACCCGTTTCAAAATGTTGTATATTATGTCACGTATATACAGAATGTATGTGTACACAGAAAATTCCTCTCGAACTGTAGTGTTCATTCATGCTCATATGTAGGTAAAATGAACATGGCTCGAATTGGAATGTGGTATCCCTATTCCGCTATTGTTGAACTCGCATAGCACACACAGTGTTTGCTCATGAACTGAACAATGAGGCTGAAATGTCGTGATTGTATGACAATAGCTTCCAGCAAACGCAACCACTTTGCTCATAACTGATGTCATTCATTGCATCTCTCCAAAAGAAATAGTAATACAATTTTCAAAGGATATGAGAAAAAGAGGAAAACTGCATTGATCTTTAATGCACCAGACAGAAATAGTGTCTATTGAATTGCACGAATTTAAATGACTTTAGAACATTTTGTTTTGTACGCTATGCGATGCCCAAGGCAAAACTCAACACCAACATATACTGCCAAACAATCCACCTCCTTTTCCTCTGTTTATGTCCTTATACTCAAATTCATTCTGCCTTTCGTGGATTCATAGAAACCACATCATATTTCTTGGTTCTGAGATCAATAATTTACTGTATCTTTTATGTTCATATCTCATTCACACTGAACCATTCTGAATAAGGTATTCACCTGTTTGCAATCAGGACATGGGGTATGTGAAGTGTTCTCGTACATAATGTTGAGAACATAACAGTGGAAGTGTATTGAATTTGTCAAGAGGTTAAGTATTTTTTGTAAACTTTGGTGGTCTGCCATTGATTTCGTGAAGTCATGAATACACAGTAGTCATTTTCTCTGTCTGCTCTTTTTCTAAATCAACATTATTCTTCTTGTGTTGATTATTGAAATTTATTCATGTGTTTTTGCAACAACATATTCTCCTTTTTGAAGAAACTTTGGTGGTCTGCCATTGATGTCCTGAGATCATGAAGACCCAGTTGTCATTTTCTCTGTCTGCTCTTTGTCTTAATCAACATATATTCTTCTTATGTTGATTCTTACATTGAAGTCTATTCATGTATGTATTTGCCAACATAGTCTTTTGGTTGAAGAGAATGGTACCATCAACTTCAATGACCCTATATCTTTTACATGCAAAAGTATAAGTATGAATCCGGTTTAATCAAAAGGCAATTTTCTGCCCGAATTGTTTATCTCCTGTGTAATCTGTGGGGTTATATTTTTAGGAAAGTATGTATGGTACAATTTAAGGGAGTTAATTCTATTTTCTCATAAAGTCAAGGCTGCATATAAAACACTTTAAAATAACAAGCATTTGAAACTCAAAGAATACACTTTTATTAAATGTTGCATGCGTTCATGCGTAATTTTTGGCTATAGTCGTACATGCTTTGTATCTTAATTTGTACTAAAAAGCTTTAGTAACGGTCGCAATACACTTTTGAATGCTTTGTAAATGCCATATTAACTAGGGAGACAGACAGAAATGAACTATACCCTTGTGCTTTATTCCAAATTTGACCCCCAAATCACATAAAACTACACTACATTATTATTATTCCCCCTACGATTATATTTGTTTCATTTTCACTTTTTGATCAAAATTTGATGATAATGCGGGACCCAAATTGATGGAAAACGCTGGATTTATCCCTTAAGATTGTTTATATTTATTTACACAAGTTTGATAAAAATGCTTGACTTATAGGCCTACCCCTTGCCTTTTCCCCAAAACTCTAGACCAAAACTTCATGAAAGGTACTGAACTTACCTACCCTCTTGTGATTTTCTATAAATCATTTTGTACAAAAATATGAAGAAATGCTCGACTTGCTGATTGTTTTTTTTAATTTTTGACCTAAATTTGATAACATTGCTAAATTTACCCCTTTGTTCTCTCACTTTTGACAAACATTTCATGAAAAGTGCTGCACTAACCCCTTCTGATTTGTTTCAATTTTTGACAAATATTTGATAACAATGCTACCCCTTATAATTTTGTTTACAATTTACATCTGCATAGTGTAAAAACGAAATCATGTTCTTCATCCACGTCAAAGGCAGTGAAAACCTTTGGTAATTGTCAAAGGCAGGCGTATCACTACATAGGCTTATGCATACAATAAAAATCCTGTGAAAATTTGAACTCAATTGGTCATTGAAGTTGCGAGAGAATCATGGGGGGAAAATATCCTTTTTCGCACAAGTTGTGTGATTTAGATGCCTTGAATACGAGACCTAAGCCGAGGTCTAGAATTCAACTCAAATATTTGAGTGAGAAATTACTTCTTTCCAAAAAAACTACGTTTACTTCAGAGGGAGCCGTTTCTCACATTGTTTTATACTAACAACAGCTCTGTGTTGCTCAGTACCAAGTAAGTTTTTATGCTAACCATTATTTAGAGTAATTACCAATAGTGTCCAGTGCCTTTAATCATCTAGCAAATAAGACTACATCAGAAACGTGAAAACATAGCAATCAGCATAATGTAAAAAAAAAAAAATGATAAAATTCCTTATCGACGCTTGACTGTTTATCATAGCAAAAGAGAACTGGAAATGGCCGCTCCTTTATCAAGTGTAAATGTCAAACTACTTTTAATATATGATCATTAAAAAGTGTATATAAACTTTATATTATAAAGCATCCTGGTCTGGCTCCTATTTGTAGAAGACTTCACAAAGTATTGGATTAAGTCGGGCATCCAGTCCCAGAAATCAACTGTTTTTTCAGCAGATCTAGTTTACGCTTGAGATGCTTCCACCTATTTTTGTTGAGATCTCTACCGCCGCCCTCTTTTGGCCACTCATAGAATGACATATTTTCGTCAATGAGGTACTTATAGCTGTGGATCAAAGAAAATAGAATGAACCAGAATTCATTTACAGAAATTGTCTTGGAAAACAGTATACCCTACTGTGCATTACAAGAAGTACAAAAATGCCGAGAAAATAAGAAATATTATATAACACCCAAGCAGATCCTTGCCATTTGATTGGAGGATTGTCCGTCACGTGATAGCAAATAAAAGTACCATTGCACGCTGAGTCACTCGCCGTGCTTTTTCGTTCCATCCGAAAAGTACCATTGCACGCTGGCACGCTGCCAGCGTGCAATGGTACTTTTCGGATGGAACGAAAAAGCTGAGTAAAAACATCACTGCGTGCGCGTGTCTTTGGTAACGCAGCAGGTGTTACTGCAAGGAAGGCATAGTAAAATTACTAGCATTCGGCTTCTACAGTTGAAATTGTTTGTTTTGAAAGTTGTTTCTTTCAATCAAAATGACAAAGTTCTACTTGGATGTTATATAAAACAAATAATGAATGTTTTTCATTCGTGCAATGGTGCGAATATGTTCATTCGTTGAAAGCTGGAATGTTCCATTCAACTCGACTCCGCCTCGTTGAATAGAACATTCCATCTTTCAACTCATGAACATATTCGCACCATTGCACTCATAAACATTCATTATGTGTATACTAATACACAAACAGAGCAAGAATTAATTAAATGGGTGATGTTTTTAACTTCGATTTCAATACATTAAGTGGAGAAGACTGTCTAATACAAGGAGGGAGATTATTTCAAAGATTTGGAGCAGCGTACACAAATGCCGCTCTCTATAGTAGCTGTTGCTATTCCCAATTTTAATTTATTTAATCTTCAATGTTTGCTTTAATTTTCTTTCCTAAGATGTTTCTATTTTAACCGTTAGCTTTGTACATATACATAGTATTTTATATAGGCTATATGAATATTTTCAATTTTGTATTATCCTTTCCTGTAATTGGCGGCTCGTCCGCTGTTGGTTTGGTCAATAAGTATATAAACTGGAAGCGGATAAACTTGTGTTGTTTTGAACATGAAAGACGACAGTATAGTTAATGTACAAAAAGAGAATCACCTTGGTTGTCCCATGTCGTCTTTGAATGGTATTCCACCCGTACCGATCACCAGGTAGCGTCTAGTCTTGAGCTCTGGCTCGTCACAACTCATACTCTTCAAGAACGTTCGATTCTGATTCATAGCCACAAGATCTAGACCTGTGGGATGAGGAATTGGACAAGAACATGACAGCATCGACAGTGTTTATGCACACTTAAACAGTTTTATAAACAATTCAGCTCCTTTTGCCGAACATTCATGTTTGAAGAAAACCGCGTTTGAAGTTAAACTATTGTTTCGGACACTGTTTGCCAGGCCAGAAAATGCAGGGCCTAGTTTCATGGCTCTGCTTACCGTAATCATAGAATCGGCGCTTACGGAAGCAGGGAATTCCACCCTTACGTCAAACATATTTCACGGGTTAGCATGGACATGTGAGGTCAGTCATTAGAGGAAGGGGTGGGGTGGGGGGGGGCAACCATGGCCGGCAATCTTACCTGGTTTGACTGGAGTCAATATAGTCATGCTGATGGACTGGAAAGATCCTCTTCTTTTAGTTGACACCACTTCTGCTTCAAAGGCTGTTGTATTATAAGCATTAATGATTTGTTATGTCTCTCATCACTTTCTAAAGAGTAAGACATAGTCCAATAACCATTATTTCCTTTCTTTTCTTCTTGTTTTTTTATCGTGGGATGGTCTGTTGAAATTAGCACTAAGCTATCCCTCTGGGATATTATGCTTGTTTTTTTTTTCATGGGTGACTCCTTAAAAAAACCAACTTAACACTGATGCGCGATGGTCTAGTGGTATGTAGGATTCGTTTAGATTATTAAAAACAAAAACTGTCCTAAAAACATTGAAATCCATTTCAAAATGTCCTTTACGATTAAACGAATCAGAGCCACAAGTCTTGCTGTTTATTTATTTTGATGTTTCATGTCATTTCAGAAAGTTAAAAGGGTTGCCTTGCTCAGTGCTCGTGATGTTTAAGTTTAGAACCGTTATAAGGGTTTCCTTGCTACTCAGTGATTTTGATGTTTCGTTTCATTCTTGCAAAAATAAGCAAGGAATAAGCCTTGCTGCCCAATCCTTTTGAAAGTTCACAATTGTGTGTCACAATTGTGTCACAATTATTTGCAAATACTGTTGTTTCTATTCAATATTTTGTTTGAAAATACTCACCAAAATGAGCTGCAGTGTCGCAAGCTTTTAACTTCAATTCCGCAACGTCAATGGTTTTATGGTCTGCAATGATACCCGGGGCACATTTGCCTGTAGTTTACAAAAAGGAACCGTCACACAAATCATTACGTAGGTCTATAAAAGTAGACTTTCTTTTACGAAAAACAAATTAATCACAGCGCGGCAATGAAATTCAAAATGGCTGAGATCCATAAAACACAATAAGAACACATTGGCCGGGGGGGGGGCATGGCACATAATTGAGCACCATGTCATAGGCATACCAAATTTTGTTTGATTTATATACGCACACACACAGACGCCATGTTGTAGGGCAGGTTTTTGAATGTTGACGTCATACGGTTTAAAGGCCTATAGTACTGGCGCCACATACCTGCTGCACAAGAACATGTGTTCCCAACACACAGTGTACTCAACTGAGCCCCGCCTTCATCAGGGTGGATGAACTTACTGCATTCAACGGCTGTGAAAAAAAAAACAAGAGAGTAATGTTTATTTAATATTTATTGTTAGTTTTACGCATATTACACTGATGTGTCTTGGCCCTATCCCAGGGCTATATATTACCTAGTTATTATTATTAATAATAATTATTTTACTTACTAGGGTTATAGTAATCAAACACCTTCACCAACACAGGCTGAAGTTTGCCAACCTTGAGTTTTCGTTCGGCTTGGAAAGTAATCTCCTCAACTCGATCTCTACTGATCTGAAGAAAGAACATTGATAACCGCACAATCAGGAATAGCTTCCGTAGACCTTCATCACGGTATGGCCATCTTGATTTTACTCCATTCCAACTCATTGTAAAACCAAACGAAGGCTGGACGAAACCATGTTCGCGCAATAAATGTTAGCATTCATTGCTGTTATTGGAAACATGGAACAAGATGGCGACAACGTGATAAAGGTCCTAATGCTCAACTCAACAAAGGTATCTTCAACTGGGCCTAGAGGTACTAAATTAAATGTTTTAGGGTCACTTGGTTTCTAAAGACAACACTTGTTCTAAAGGGAACAATATTTGCAAACAATTGAAACTTCATCAGCACATACTTCATCCAGGTAAAAGACGACTGATAGATCAGTTTCTTCAATAAGATGGATGTTGTCTCCGCTGTTTTGTTTGACCTGAAACAACAAGAACAAAATGTGATTGTAAAATGTTGATTGCAGATTACGCAACGATTGTGATGTTGCTTTCAATATATTTTCTTGATTGACTGGAAAAATACCTAATATCTTACCACTGGACCATCAAGCTAGCACGATGGCTACAGGTAGTTTAAATAATACTAACTTTCTCACACATTTTCAGACTTGTTTTCATTCAAACATAATCAAATTAACAATAACAAATTGGAAATGGGGAGCATATTAACCAGAAAAGCCACAGCTTGTGGTAAGCTTGCCCATACAAACAAAAACACCATTATAGATGAAAGAAAACAATTCTTCATCCGTAATGCAAAATAACATTACCTCGTCCAGATCTTCCGCCATAGCTTGGTAACCTGTGTATAAACCTACTTCAAGAATTGCCATTCCAGTCGTCTCGCCTGTTAAGTAACTGCAGAATTAGAAGAAAACAGAGAGTGATGAATCAATGACAACATTTATTTTTTAGAAAAGCACTTACAGATAACCCATAGGGAGTTACTATAAGAAAGACGCAGCGATTGTGAAGAGTCTTTCTTAAGGACACATATATAGTCATGACCAGGACTCGAACCACTCTGGCTGATTAGAAACGTCAAAGCAATACTCAGGTGTGCGTATTTGCTTTGCCACGGCCGGGCACGCCTAATAGTAAGGTTTCAACCTAAAAGTGGAAAATGTTGGCAGATTTTTACAGTCGGGTTACTGTACACCACAAATTCGCTGCATATACCTCCAACACATCACCCCCATCCTTCAATAACTCCATTGGCTTCCGGTTTCGGAAAAATAATGCTCTTTGTTTGGAAGTGCCTTCACTCCTCAGCACCTGTCTACCTCAACAATCTTCTCTCCATTTATCATCGCGACAGCCGACTCCGTAAATTGGACGCTGCAACAAAAGTTACTCCCGCCATCTGTAAGAAACTTGTTGGTCAGGGTGCCTTTGGTATAGCGGCCCCAAACTATTATGGAACAAACTCCCCCCAGAAATCCGAGAGACTGACTCAATCATGACATTCAAAAAACTGTTCAGAGCCCATTAATTTGTTTATTGTTATTCTCTTTCTGTTCAGCGTCTTGATCTAGTGTCTAGGATAATTGTGCGCTTTATAAAAACTTTGTATTATTATTATTATTACCTCAGTTCAATAGTATACTCGATACGTTGATTGTTCTCATCCACTTTAATGGTTTCTTGGTTGATGTTTAGCACAAAGTCACAACTTTCCACATTCGGCTCCGGGATGTTGTAGCTAGACTCAAACTAAGGAAATAAAACAAAACTGGCTGGGCTAGTTGTGGACAGTTTCTTGCAAGATCTGACTGAGCATAATACATTGGAGACAAACAAGCGGCATCCACACATCTTTTTAATTTTTTCAATGATTTTTTAATCGGTATACGATTGGTTATCACTTTTAAAATAAATGACAATTAGAAAACTATTTGAAAGGTAACAGCTCCGATAGTATAAAACGTACGTAAACATACATCAGTTTGTATGCCCCAAATTTGAATCTGAGGAGCGACGTAACTGCAGTTAATGCTAATACTTTATTCCCACAAACTTGGAATGAAACTTTCACATAATACTTGAATTGTACAAATCTACCTCAATATAAGGATTGAAACGTGCAAACGGTACCACAAAAGTAAAGGCTTGTTTACCTTGCCCTTTATTTATGTAGGCCTAAATCTTTGTTTGTGAGGAATGTTTGTATCAACGTCTCTCGATCTTCAGAGCCACAACTCCTCAAGAAAATAATTTATATTTATAGTTGGCTTTACCACAAACTTACTATAAAGATGTACTTCCTAAACAAGCAAATTATTAAGCTTGGAAGGGGGGGGGGTGGGTAAACTGTCTACACTTACTTTAAGTTGACCCATGCCTGTGCCTGCAGAATCAAAAGACACTTCGAACTCGGATTGATCTTCTGGAACCTAAACATAGAAAGTAAAACTTCAGATGTTAAGATACTTTAAAAGCTTATTAGGTTTACCCACTTTTGGGTTGGATGATGTCTTTAAGCTCAGTATTCATACAGTAACCCCCCTAATTAATAACATTTTAGTTATCGTGTATCCATTAGGGCAAACAAGAAAATGTACAAGCTGCCACCAATGTTTGTCATTATATTTGGCCCAATAGGAGGTATATTTTTAGCGTCTTGTGATTTCTTCATATCATGCCTAATGGCCGGTGATCTGGGAATCACTGCGAGTGCCTCCTCAATTTTCTAATCAAATCTAGGAAATAGTTATCTGGGTCTTTGGTGTCTTTGTTTTTTTCTCATTTCTGGTCTTGTAAAATAAATTCTGGTCCCGTACAAAGTTTGAGCAACAAATCGCGAGGTTTTATGAATTTAATTTAGATTTTGAGGTCTCGAAATCAAACATGAAAGCAAACTTCGTGTGACAATAGGGTGTTTTTTTCTTTCATTATTTTCTCGCAACTTCGTCGACGACCAATTGAGCTCAATTTTTCACAGGTTTGTTATTTTATGCATATGTTGAGATACACCAAGTGAGAAGACTGGTTTTGACAATTACCAATAGTGTCCATTACGTTGGCTGGTAACCATTTTCCTGCACATTGGGTGCATAATTATACTCAGACTCGAAGCCTGACGCTGCAAATAACTCACCCTAATTTCAGCGAACTGCCTGAGGATTGCATTGTCAGGTTTGAGCAGGAACTCTTGATCGAACTCGGCCTCCTGACAACTGACTTGACAGCCGATATCGATGACGTTCGTGTCCGACTTGATCGAATACGCAGACAGTGCCTGTAAGGCTATAACTGTATCCTAAAGATTTGGATTTTAAAATATGATAAAAAGAAATAAATTTTAGAGCTAGAAACATGGCAGCGGATCCGATAAAAAGGTTTTAACAGACCTCTTGCATACGTCACAAGCCCAAAACAGTCCCCATACTGAGGTAAATGAAGAGCCCTTATTGGCTGAGTCCCGCCTCAGCGCATTGCGACCCACTCACTTTGAATGCAACTCCCTGCTCCAAACCAAGTTGCCGATCCGAGGTGGCCCCCGCCTCTAGAATGATATGTGATGATTAAACCAAAAAGCCTGATATAAAAGGTGCAATACTGGGCTTGCAATAACACTTCTGTTCAAGTCCAAAGTATTAAGCCAGTGTTACATGAGTAGCTCATAGTTACCTGTGTAGAGACGAATCCACCCTGATAGTTCTCCTGGTTTGTCAGCCATTTAACGATGTCATGGCTGTACGACACGTCATCCAGTTGAAGGAAGGCCAGCAGTGCATAGCTTGTTGTCTCTACTTCAATTGCTTCGGGTTTGCTGGTGTACCAGTATGGTTTGGGACCAGCACCATATGACAAGACATCCAATGTCCAATAACGATGTTTTGATTCTACATAGTACAATGTAAAAATAATTATTCATTTACTATCAATCATCGATGTTGCTTTTCTCTCAGCGTAATATGGCCGATTAGTCTAGTGCACCTTATTCAAGTTCTGGATTGAAATAATTCCTCGAATTTCAGCCATCTCACTTCGCTGAGATTTCACAGTGGTTTCACAACAAATATGATTATGAATCTTGATGACCATTAAAGGCCGAATATTCCTTAAAGCCATTATACACTTTCGGTAAACAGTATTGTCCAAGTCCCACACTTCCGTGTATCACAACTTATATAAACAACAAACCTGTGAAAATTTAGGCTCAATCGGTCATCGGAGTCGGGAGAAAATAACGGGAAAACCCACTCTTGTTTCCGCGCGTTTCGCCGTGTCATGACATGTGTTTAAAATAAATCCGTAATTCTCGCTAACGAGAATTTATATTATTTTACCGTTTTCTCAAAAAGTAAAGCATTTCATGGGCTAATATTTCAACAGAAGTCTTTCACCATTATCTTCTGTAAACCCTGTAAATTATTTGTAAATCTGTGAATTTTTTTTTTTCTGTACCGAAAGGGTCCAATGGCTTTAAATTAAAATGTTAAAAATCAAAAGAGTGAGGGAAAAAACGTTTTTTTTTTCTACACCAAGTGTCAGGTTGTGACACAAAGATTAATAGCAATTGTGTGGAACAAAAAAATATAACACAACTGCAAGCTTACCTTCCTCATACGTAGCGATGTCTTTGAGCATTGTGAGAGCCTCGTCGGCTAGGTCGCTATTGGCCAGAGCAAGGGCGTATGCAGTAATGGCGATGGCGTAAGGTCTCGTCAATTGTTGTAGTTGACCCTCTAAGAAAGCCGTAGCAAGAGCAACAGAGTCGCTAGTATCCTAGTCATTGTAAACCGTAAAGAGACAAAGGTTTCAAAGTTGAATGTTTGATATCGTTAATAGAAACATTTTCCCTGGCTATATGACAGCTTAGAGTTGTATGGTTTCTGACCGGCAACCTTGAAAAAAGATATTGACTAATAGTTGATAGAGTGCTGGTACATTAATCCAGAGGTCACTGGTTGAAGTCCTGCTCCATCCAATTTTCTTTATTCCAACTAACAGTGTTTTAAATCTACCCAATCAGTTTCCCTTATGGTTTATTACATGACAATTGATATTTTGACAAGCAATAAGTTTGTTTTTGAGGTGCCAGTCACCAGTCATAGCCAGGTAGGTATCATACCCTAGCTCTCCATACAACCATGGGAAGCAGCATGCCAGGGGATCACATTAAGGGGATGCAACTTTTTAAACAATAGAGGAAAGATTATACTAGATACTCACCACTGTGGCACATTCACACTCCAGGAGAGAAATCAGCACATACGATGTCATGGAAACACTTCCTTGCACACTGCCCTGAAAGCATAAAACACACAAACAATGGTTTCATATAAATAGCAACACACACTTATGCTAAGAAGCTAAGTACCTTGATCTAAGACAACTGTGTGAAATCTCACTAAAATACGTGCACTTACAATGCCACAAGTTTTGCTTAAAGGAAGGCAGTTTTTGGTATTCACTCTTGAAATGAATGTGAATACAAACTTACTCAATTAGAAGTACAGCAGCTTTTGATGCTACAAAACTTTTTCTACACCACCACAAGTTTTCAGAAATTTGTAAGTTGCTTGCAATATTCTTTTAAAGATTTCAACGAAACATGAAATTGGATTTTAACCAGTAAAAAGGGATCAAAAGCCCAAAATTTCGACTTGGGAAAACATTTTTCCGTCTCTAAAGAAATCCTGGGTAGAACTCTTATGT
Source organism: Asterias rubens (assembly GCF_902459465.1). Taxonomy (NCBI): domain Eukaryota; kingdom Metazoa; phylum Echinodermata; class Asteroidea; order Forcipulatida; family Asteriidae; genus Asterias; species Asterias rubens. The sequence goes on from NC_047080.1 coordinate 622,401, forward strand.
ATACCTTTATTTTCTCAGTCATACGCATTTTGTGGAATGTACCGGTTGACATTGTAGATATTTTGGCCTGTGTTTAAGGCGGCAAACACTGGCAAACTATGTATTTATGTATACTCACAATCATTTCTTTGTGAATCACACGCGAGACTTCTCTAAATGAACCGTCCTCGATTTGTGTTGTTGTCGTCAGCCATTCCAAAGCTTTGCAAGTCACATCATCGTCGATGAAAGCAAACTCCCTTGCCTGACAAAAGACCTTAGTCACAAAGGCAGTCAACCTGAAAGTGAAATAATAAAACAACACTTGCTCAGAAAGTTAAAGGATTGTTTGAAGAAAATCGTTTATATATAATAATAATAAGAAAAACTTACTTTTTAATACTTCACGCTATTTAACTTGAGTTATATTATTTTGCATCAACAAGGTTTCTTAACTCACCAAGTACTAGCCGGAGGTTTTGCAAAAACAGCAAATGAGCCATCATCGAGTCGAAACGTAAGCTCACGTGTCACTCCTGTCAAAAATAACGGACATTCACAAGGTGAGGTTTAACTACGTAAATCTGTACTTTGCACTATACAAACAAAATGCAGAGTGCATCATTTATCAATCCAGCAGAAAAAATCAAGATTTCTTTGTGTAAAAGAACTGCAGAAACGCCACAAACAGGCATGATATTGAAAACAAGTTTGGAAATTTCTCTTCGCAGCTGACCTTGAACACATTTAACCTCTAAATAACACACGCCACCCACAGCATCTGCCGTGCGTAGTGCTATGTGATTTTGCTGAGGCGCCGCAAGGTTCCAATACAAACTTCAATTTTCCTCCCATGTGCCCCATGGCAAGGGAAACTTGCTGTGCCCCTTCATGGGCCAAGTTCAATTACTGACATGGTGTAGTTTTTGATATGATTTTCTTTCAGGCTTTTTAATAACATTGACTTCAATGATTTTTCCAAGGGGCAAACACAAAAGGAAATCAGATTCAAGTAGGAAAAATATGCCAATATAAAAATGAGTTGAAACAACGGTTCTTTTTAAAAACACCCCAACTCATTTAGAGATAGTCCACCATGCAAAGTTTCAAATCCTACTTAATTTAAAAATGGGTTCCGGTACTTACCACTTTCAATGTAATGCTTAGCAGATTCTTCCAGGTCAGCAGTGTATTGATCACTGTGCTTCAGGTATCTATAGACGTAGACGTTGGGAGCCAAGGAAAGCATGGTCTGCTCACCACACCCACTTGGGATTCTAAGAAGGCTATCCAACCCTCCAAGGACGGTCTCTATCACATTGCCCATGATGCTCCCTTTAAAAATAATAAGAATATCCACATACTTATATAGCGCACGTATCTACCAACAAGATATCCAAGGCGCCCCAGAAAGATAAGTCATTGAAGTTATGAATTATGAGAATGTAGAACATTATAAGGGCTTATAATCTGCTATGGCGCATTCAGCAAACAAATAAAATTCCGTATTCATGCAGCAAAATTACCGGAAAAGTTGTTTCATTCCGTAAAATATAAAGTCCTTTAAATTGGGTTTGTATACACAGTGTGCACACGGTCGTGGCTGAAATACAACACGTATTATGTACTATGTGTAGGTGTTTGGGCGAATGTAGTTGATTGTAATTACGCTGACTAGCGTAATTAATATTTTAGTTTACGGAAAGTGTGTGAAAATAACGGCAAAATTATGGAATATTTCACTTTACGGAGTCCGTAAAAATACGGATATTTCTTACCATGCGGGGAAGGGGACCTCAAATACCTACCCATGAGACTGATAACGACTTTATGGGTACCAGGGATGGCATCTCCATTCAGGTTGTAGCGTATGACATCGATTTGACTATTTTCACCTTCCTCACCCCAGAACTCTAAAGACACATCAACAAAGAAGGAAATACTCTTTGTAATGTAAGAAGAGCATAACGAGACGATGTTCAAACCTTTCTTCTATTAAAGTATGCCATAATGAGGATACTTGACAGTGGATGGGCAGGACAAACTGCATGCATAGAAAAACACAAGTTGATTAACTTTTTTAAAGTTTATAGAAAACCTAATAAGTTGATTAGAGGCAAGGCAAATTCTCAGGGCTCATTGCAAAAAACCTGTAAGCATAAAAACTTGCTGACCAGAAATTGATTATCAACCGAAAATCGACCAATATACATTCTTGAGACTGGTGCCCCTATAATTGTTTGCCCAGCAAAGAAATTTGCAAAGCAGTATTTTCCGCTTAACAGCTTTATTGAAATTGGGTCATGTTTTTTTTGCCACCGTTATCTTTCATTCTACTTACGGTCATGCTGAAAAGACTGAGCTGGTCCCCCATTACTGTTTGGGGCCAGGGATCGAGAGTTGACTGGATCCACAGTTATTGGCTCAGTGAATCGCTGTATTAAACCCTCTTGCTATGTAATGAACAGAGAAAAGAGAAAAGGTACGTTTGTTGAGACAGTAACAGTGTGAGGAGCCGGTCTTTCCTATGATAACTAGACTTTAATTGTTGTCGTATTTATTGGATAATTAAAAATATTTCAAAAGTAAAACAGCAAAACGTCGAATTTTATTTGAATTACAAATAATATTACAATAAATATGTTAAAAATGTAAATATAAATAAAAGCCACACAGGCCACAAAAGACCAACACGGAACACCAAGAAAAAAACACTAGTTATTATAACAAAATAAAGGTGACAAAAACAATCCACTACATTCCAAGACGATACTCACATATACATTCAGGTACTTCTTGACGGCATCGTTGTGGTTGTCTTTTCCCACTAAGTTGCTAAAAGCTTGAACCTCGATCGGGATGCGCTTTGCTTCCAGAGGGATTATGACAAATTTAACGGCACCAGGTTCGTTAGGGAGTACGTTTATTGTTTTCCCTTCGGACAGTTCACCTGGTTGAGCTTCGGAACACAACCCATCTGCTCCCTTTAGCCTGACTGAAACCTGTGCCAATAAAACAAACAAAAGTGTCTTACTTTCACATGTAAAACTAATAGAACCAAAGAAACGTTAGAAATGTCTGTGTTAATGTATAAAAACAACAGTTAAGGGAATAAAAAGGGTAGCGACGACATCTTCAACGGCCGTTTAAAGCCGGCAGGGTCGGCGGCCGTGTGACGGGCCTTTATCGCACTGCAACGACCCTGCAAGGTTTTTAACGGACGTGTAAGAAGAGCGAGTATTTTGGCTGGTAACCTTTAATTTTTGCTAAGCAGAGTTTTCTAGGCTTAGGAAGGTTTACGGGACTCGGCCAAGTCATTTTTTGTATTAACACTTACAGGGAGTTCTTCTTCAGCGTAGTTGAACACCGTCACGATAATCTCAATTTGCTCCAATCGTTTAACCGAGTATGGCAAAGCTAAATCCAAAAAGAAGAGTGGTCGGACTCGCAGTTTGGCAGGTTCAGCGACGCACATTAAGTACTGGTTGGATACACCAATTGCTTCCACTACCCAAGTAGTTACACTATCGCGCAGAGTCACAGATCGAAGCTTAGAGCCATCTTCTCTGTAAAGTAAAGATAAACAAGCCATAACATTTAGTTGTGCATTTATGTTTATTTTCCGAAACGGTTTACGAAAAGGTATATACGTTTGGTCAATCATGATGCTTGTGTCAATGAGCTATAGATACTTCACCATAATGGGCTTCTCTTCACCTGGGTGTATAGGGACATGTTTAAAGGGAAGGTATTCGTTTTGAAATTATTTATCACAGGTTATTCAATAGAATTTAAACAATCCACAGTTCAAAAAAACAATGATTACTGATATTGCTTAATCAAGACAAATTTTTGTAACATACTATTATTGCTGAACCAAATACTCATGCAAGTTTGTGTTTACTCACCCAGTCTCGAGGTCGAAAAACATCCAGCTTTCAGGAAAGTCTGATCGAATCATAGCGTCTTGCTCATTGACCGCTAGATCCAATGCCTCATCGCCGTCACTCCTCCCTTGGTTCGCCGTTGCTTTACTCTTACAGCAGTCATAAAACGCTTCAACCAGGGGGCTTTCCAACCGTAGCCCCTCCCGTCTTGCGAGCAGTTTAGCCCGTCGGATGCACGGGAAGCTCTGAGGGTCCGTCACCTCTCTCAAGCCCATCGCACAGTACGTCCTTCTGTCTCCTTCATAATCGTCCACTGTTTTTAAAAATATTCATGCAAAAATATTCATGTCTGACATTTTGGAGTATTTCTTGTTTGTTTATCATTTCTAAATATCACAACATAAAATCTTTAAAAATAGGTACATGGATTGTACCTATTTTTAAATGGGTGATAAGAGGAGGGCACGCGAAAAAAGGGCCTTTGCTTATACAGGGCCTGGGGTCGATTTCACTAACGCGTTTTGGTCATCGCAAACGCCGAAATCGATCGCTAAATCTAAAATCCATCGCAACTTATAAGCGATGGATTTTTAGCCGACGATTTCACTCAAACTTAACGATGAATATACTCGTCGCAAAGTTTTATTTAGCGATGACAATCTTGCGATGACATGTTAGTGGTCGCAAAGTAAAAGTTCATCGCAAACTTATGATACATTGCGCCATTATGTGCTTATAGTTATATTATGTACGTTTTGACGTATAAATTGCCCGTGATTTAGAGTAAAATGAGTGGCGCTACATTATTTTAGTCTTGCGGTCTTTTACCTGGTAAACTCAGATTGCCGATGACAACTATCAGCGACGCAACTGCAGCAAAGAGCCCCTTAATATCGGTAAAAAGGAGATACTATATGGGTTCGATTATTTTAACCATCATTTTTAGAAAAAAATAATGTGTAATGTATTGGCAAATTGACAGTGTGAAGCTTGGTATTATTTCTTCCTCCATGGTATTATTAGACAGATATGTCAGAATTTTCATCAATCCCACCGTTACAACAGATTTACGAAAACTGTGTACTAAAATCTAAAATTATAATAGAGGCCATAGGCCTATAAATGCTTTAACCCTTTGTAAATGAGTGCCTAAACATCGTCCACAGTAGTTCGTACGTGTGCACCAACATGACAACGATTTACATATAAACTGAAGAATGCCATTTCATTTCATTTCGAGCGACTACTTTTAGCCTCGTACAAAAACTTTGTTTCCCTTTTAACGTCATCGCAATTGCGATGACTTTAATGAAACGCAGAGTTAGCGACATCGCAATTGCGATGGATTTGAGGTTAGCGATCTCATCGCAAGTGTGTTAGCGATGATCGCAAACATAGACGTTAGTGAAATCGATCCCCGGTCCCTTAATATAAAGTAATTTGGTTTTAGTTCACAACAAGTATTAGTTGATGAAATGAAAGTTCAGAGAAAGGTATACTGTATACAGCAAACATAGTGCAATAAAACCGGCTATGGACCATTGAGTCCTAGAGCATCAACTCCAACCTTTATACTTACAAATCTGGCTAGTCTCCTCATCTGACATCGATCTCTTGGCTCTCTGTATAGCTTGAGGGCACTCAATTTCTTCAAATGACACAAAGATCAATGAATAATATGAATTATGCAATCAAAACAACTGGACTTACTATTGTGACAACATTTTCATGACTGCTCATGCTGCGCGCATGCTTGTTGATTTTTAAAGCACTTTTAGGCAATTGTTGGATGCTTACTACGCGCATGTCAATTCGACCCAACATTTCAAATGAATCATGGCCCAGCAAAATCATACACCACTTGGAACAATGGCTGGTTAGGACTTTTTAAATGATCAGTTTGTCCTATACCTTCCCTGTGTGGTACACTCAGAGTTGCAGTGGTCATCACAGTGACTCCGGCATCCTGGAAATAAAAAAATCAAACAACACAAGCTCTATTATAAAGAATTTCTGATTTTTGTCACAAAAATAATAATACATGTGTAATACTATACAAGGTATTTAACAAGCGCTCTAACTAACAGGGGAAAGTACCACAGCGATGTACATTAACAACAAGCATAGAACAAACAACTCCGAAAGTATATCGTTTTCATTCAGTGAATGTGTTCACATTGATTTACTTGGGTCTTCAAACTTAATGGAAGAGGAGTGTATTGCTCGTGAGTGAATTCAGCAGCACAAAGGCAGAAGAAGAAGAAAATTATGTCAAATCATACAAAACTTTGCATAGTGGTTTTCATGATTGTATTCGTGTGTGTATTTGTGGCATACACAAACAAGGAAGTTATTTGGTCTTCTTTAAGAAAAGAAAACTACCTTAAAGATATCGGCTGCAGTCTTTCCACCTCCAGGTCCACAGCCAAGATCATACCCAGCCATTCTCTCAAACACCTGCAGGGGATCAAAGAAGTCACTCTTAAGGTCAATCTGCCAATTTCTTGAGGTACATTCAGTACATTCATTAAGGGGTGTGTGGGGGGGGGGGTCCGCCACTTCATCATTGTGGCCACTTCATCGGTCTGCATTTAGAATCTCAGAATCAAATCCTATTCTAGTAAACGTTTCTTTTTTCATCTAAGCATTAAAGGCACTGGACACTATTGGTAATTACTCAAGAATTCTTAGCGTGAAACTTCTTGGCAAACAACGTGAGAAACGGCTCCATCTGAAGTAACGTAGTTTTTGAGAAAGAATTAATTTCTCAATGAAATATTTTAATTGAATAAGAGACCTTAGCTGAGGTCTCGAATTCAAGGCAACTGAAACCACACAACTTGTGCGATCAGGGTGTTTTTTTTTCTGTCATTATTCTTTAAGCAATTTCGACGACCAATCATGTCCAAATTTTCACAGGTTTGTTATTTAATGCATTTGTTGAGATACATCAAGTGAGAAGACTGGCCTTTGACAGTTACCAATAGTGTACCGTGTCTTGAACAGCAAAGCATTTTACCTTTTTCTGTGTGAGTCTGTGATATTTGAGAAGGGCAAATACAGCCTCATCCACAGCAAGCAGGCCAACGTTGGTATCCGGCTTAGCAGTGACTTTAATTGGAATTTGTTTCTCCTTAAAATCTGACTTATAAATGTTGCTCCCGTCCTCCCGTGGAAGTCCTACAAAGCCAACAGTAACCTGTTTAAAGATAATAAAATAGTCATAAGGGTTTCTGTTGGATTATCTGTTTACTGCTTCACTAAGGTTGGTTTGTCACAAAAATCAGAAAGTGAGAGTGTGGGGCGGGGTTTCTTGCACATTGTTGAGTCCAAATGAGAATGGTTTGTTTTTTAATTGGATATGGTATCAAATACCGAGTCCTACGGGGTCAGCTTGCTTTTTATTCGGTGATGTATTTTTTATAACATAGACCAATATTGAATTTAATTTAATTTAATTTAATTGAATAATGATGACAATTTGACAATTATAAAATCTGAATAAAACTTAGACATTCAGATTTGAAATTGTTCGCAAATCCAAGGAACACAGTCATACCGGATTTTCACATTTCTCCTGAACTCGCATGAGTAATGCATCGGCAATAACTTGGCCATCTTCGTTGATGTAGTAAGCGACAACGCGAGAGACTGGTGCCATCTTGGGAGTGATTGTAAATTGAAAGGCTGTGTTGGCGTTCTGAATCTGCCTCTTGATTTCATAAACAATCTTCCCTCCAGATATCACCTTACGAAACAAAAAGAAAATATGTTTTAGGGGAAAGATTTCGGGTTTTTTATGATTCATAGAAACTTTGCAAGCAACTAGATAATAGACAATCCTGTGACATCACGTAGAGCATAGACTTCATGATGCAATATTTGTACCAAGCCAAATGTATCTTGTAATAACAGTATCTTACAAAGAAGTGGAGTGCAACATTTTTGGGTTGAGAAAGTAACACCTCAGTCGAGCTGGCGCTGTCAATCTGAAAAACAACGAGAATATGAAGACACGATCAAGATTAATATTGGGCAATGATGGGGGTTACAATGAAATTAGATTTACATGAATCTTTCATTTTGACATCAATGTATTATATATCTACTCTATTTGTTTCACAACTCACAACAAGGGCCCAATTTCATAGAGCTAAAATCAGCTAAGCGCAAAACAAGTTTGCTCAGCAGAAAGGGGTTACCAGCAGTCAAAGGTCCAAAGCATGACACTGACTTTGACCATCATGACATCAGTCTTCATCTGTCGTAGCTCTGGTGCGCGTTTCCCTCGATCCTATCTATAATAGAGACTGTTTAAAGAGGAATTTAAATTCCCACCTTCAGCTCCCCTGAGTTTGTTTCTTCTCATATTTGTTTTCTCATGTTTTACTTTGAAGCTTGTTTGGGGCAAACTTGCACACATAATGTTAATAAAAAAAATACTAAAAATACCTGTTGGGTTTGTTCGAATCCTCCCATCGGAATTCTGATCAGCAGGAATTCACTGAATTCACTGACAAGTGAATTCTCTGCTCGCAGAGTGAAACTACTTTCAGCGTTAGATTCCTCATTCAGTTCACCATCTGCCGTCTCCAACTATTCAAACAAGTTATCAAAAAACATCTTAGAAGAACACAATTCCCAAGACTGAAAGTGATAAACAGTGTACTACACCCTGACAAAACTGTTGCCATAGATTTAGTTGAGTGACGAATTTGATGTAATCGGAGATTGTGTTTTCCGGAGGGTCGAGTAGAATTCTGTGCAAAGTCTTGAACAGGAATTTCAACTAAGTTATTGACCAGTTTGTGTAGACATGAAATATTTTTAGAGAATTTCTGTTATGCAGTTCCGTTGAGTATCAAAATACACCACAACTGAGATAGATCTTCTCTTAAAGTGCTTGTTCAAAAACAAACAAATCACAAGATGTAGAAAGCTCGTTCAAATTAAGTCTTTGGTCTTGTGAAATAATTTCTGTCTTGATCCAAGAATTTAACGTCAAATCCGAGTTCTGAATATAATAGCAGTTTTCCTTGTGGTTTTTGTTTTACTTGTATAGCGTTTCTTATGTATACTTACATGAAGTTCGACTTCTGCTGCGTCTTTGGGCATATCAAGCCTGAAATATATCTCACCATTGGGTCCAGAGTTACGAGTGTCACCATTCTGGTCGTCGTCTGAGAAGTCTTGATTGCCCCCGTCCATCCTGCGGATGGTAACGGGGACATTGCTAGCAGGAAGTCCATTTACGTATTGGACAATGGCCTGAAGAAAAATACATCAAAAGAATGGCTTACCAGCGTGATTCTAATACGGAGGCAAAATGTTAAGAAAGAGAGAGTGTCCGCTGAATACAATGTCTGCGTGCTGAGAAATCAGCTTCACATAAGTATTTCCATATGGTGTGATAAAGGGCTAACATTTCATATAGTATTATTTAGAATTCATTATTTCCCGCCTTTGTGTATCACCAAGCTAACCGCCTCCACAGTGCGTAAGCAGCATGCAAAACCAGGGTCCAGCTTTCTCCAGAAGACGATCAGAGCATTATACTGATTGAAACGTCGAAACTTTTTAGAACTACGCCAACTCATTCAAGGATTATCATTGTGTTACCGCAAACCTTTAGCCCTTTTCGAAACCACGACAACGGTTTTGGATTCGGCTTCAGACTCCGTCCTGTCGTCTGAAGACCTGAGTGTGTATACGCACAGAACGCGCAATTTTTTAAAACAACTGCGGGGCCAAGCTAGCCTGAAGCCGAATCCACAGCCGAAGCCGTCGTTTCGAAAAGGTCTATATAATTCATTATTATCCTTATTTTGTCTCATTACCTTGACAGGAAACGGCAATCCCTTCTTGAAGTATCTACGAGTGTTGTCCCAGTTGAATCTGTACGGGGTCCTGGTGAAGACAACCCTAGTATGGTTTGTGTTTATGGTCTCCCCGTTGGCTACGTCCGTAACGAACGCTTGGATGACGAGATTCTTACCCATCAGAGTCTCCATCTGATCAGCAGGTATGTCACTGACTCTAAAATCTGCATAGCCAATGCCACCAATACCCAGCTGTGATAGGAAAATAATTATTGATGTAAATAGGTTTATTTACTTATTTACTTTAGTTCGGATTCAAGTCGCAAGGACCCTCAGAAAAGCGAACTTAATACACAATCACTCAGTCGACCCAAGTTGTCGCGTTGCCGCATGTTTGAGGGCGGGCTCGATGTCTGACGCGCCACACAACTGTACTTATATATATCCAAGAAACCAAGAGACAAAACAAGCAAGGAAGTTTTAGATGTAGGATGAAAACCCCACACAAACCCAATCCACGTAGTGCCCCAGCGTAATTCTAACCGGGGTCCTCGGAGGTGGAAGGCGAGGAAAGATACCACAACTACACCAACCCGACCACTGCACCCACGATCAAAAACCCGTTGCTAAAGCGCATTCAGCATAAATAGGCACATGTGTTGGCAACAAACTTACATGATGGGTGCTAAGAAGGTGTAAAACAGTCATTGCATACGGTCAAATCTAAAGTGATACCTACCTGTCAGGAACACGATGCAGAATTAGGAATGTTTCTACTTTTGCGACTAAGTTAAGAGCTGCTTCACTTACTGTGTTTTCAGTTTCTTGAAGAATCAAAAGGTTATCATCGTCAGTGAAGACTCCATACTTTAAGAGAAACTTGCCAAACACCCTCTCTCCGAACACGTACCTAATAAGAGTATTCATTGTATGACATTTCAACCGGTGGGGAAATTATGACAATGTAAAATGGTTGAATTAAAGTTAGCTTGATGTATGGTGATGCTATTAATTTTTAAATAAAGGGTTAACTAAGATTGAAATGAATGGAGCGGTCTTTAAACCTCCGACCATGCTGCCAACCTAGCCTGAACATCTGCCCTCACACTACGACTACGAGGCTCGTGAATACTTGCGGGACCGGGACCCGGTCAAGCTCCAACCCACCAAATGAACTATCTAGCCGTATGTTATATAGAGGGTGCGAATACATAAATAGGGGGTATTTAATTTATCAAAACACCCCACCCCATAAGTTCCACCAATGCCAATTGCATACTTACGTTGCTGTTACCGTTGTACGAAGAAATTCCGTTTCTGGTAAAACGTATTCCTTACTAGTTTGCACCGCAACCTGAAACTTTGGCAACACTGGAAGGGGGAAACAAAAATAGAAATTGTCCACTCGCCAATAATGCTTATTTGATTGTGGCAATCTGATAAATAAACAGTATAAATGCTTTCTTTAAGATACAAGTGTGTTAGGAACAACTTACCATATTCCTTAACTTCGAACTCTACTGACGTTTTCGCTTTAAACTAAATTAAGAAATATAAAAATAGGAATAAATTGATTAAATAATTATGCAGAGGGGGGATAAGATAACCAATTTTAGATATGAGAAAATTATTTGTGATTTTTAGAAGCATGTGTTTTTTAACTATTAACAAAACCCGACTTGGACATAGTAAAAGCCTCTAAAACACTCGACTTATAACAAACACCATTTTATTCAACTGTTAAGATTGTTGTCTTTTTTGTTTTGCTTGCTTTTTACAAGTTTCTTTTCTAGGTAAAGGTAATGGCATGTTTAACTTTGTTTTCCTCCTGACTCACATAACGCACATAGCTAACATTATTTTGCTGGTGTGTAATTTCATGTATTATGGTTGAGCACACAACATGAAAACAATCTTCGACTATTTTAATCAACCATCAATCCTAAGTATACTGTATACCTTTAATATTTCAATAAAATCCTTTGAATCTTACCAGGTGACCGTAGAAGACAGTCACAGTCCATTTTCCAAACACTGGGACCGGGGGAAAGTGAAATTGCACCACGGCAAATCCTGCCGTGGCCCTTTTCATTTTTTGGTGAACGACGATTTTGTTCGGACTCATAATTTCGACTCGGACCTGTTTAGAGTAAGAAAACAACGATGTATTAAGTTCTCTCTTTCGATGGCTGAAGACTTTGACATGTTTTTTTAACTAACACCCTCCCCCCACTCAACTTCTTTTTTTCTTTAAAATATCGTTTTTTTTGCTTTCACGAAGATATTGATGACACAGGGAGACCGCCAACGAAAAGCAAGAAAGTTCGGTCGGTAGAGTGCCGGCCGTTAAACCGGGGGTCATTGGTTTCAAATCCTGCTCGAGTAAAGTTGTCTTTATTCAGCCCGAAATTAGTTAAAATTTACCAAGTCAAGTTTCACATGTGGTTGAAATAACAAATAGTAAAGGTTCACCTTTTGAAGTGACTTTGAAGAATATGAAGCCATTACAATTATTGTACGCACTTAATGATTAACATAAAGGTGATGAGATGCTACAAAGTTTGTATGGAGGCAAAGAAACAGAGTACATGTAATTACCTGATTTAAGTCTGGAAACATCTTTTGATTCAAAACAACGATTCGGATATCCACTGTAAACAGAAACGAAAACATAGAGACAAATCAGTGACATGTTTTCTGTAAATAATATACCAGGCGAAATCGCTGGTTGTCCATAATAGGTTGTATACTCACCAGGGAGCCCATACGGAATGTTATTGGCCCAAATGAAGGCACTAATGTAATCGCATTGAGATGGTTATGATGAAATGCTCATAAAACAATTTGTAGTAGTTATTATTGATAACCTACCTGTCTGTGAAGGTGTGTAGAGTGGCTTGTCCGTCTGAATGAAGACAAATCCAGACTTCATACTTAGAAGTATCGGCTTGCTGTCTTGAAAAGTAAGTATCGGGGAGTTGGATTGTGCTACGAGTGTGATGAACTCATGACCTGTACTTTGCAGCACGGGGAGTTCCGCACGGTCAATCCGCATTGTGGCTCGATGCAGTGAATCTGGATCACCTGGTGATGAGGAAAATGATTATTTCAATTTTAGAAAGCCTTAAAAAAAATCACTCCAGAATCATGTTTAAAACCAAAATTGCTTGCTTGGGAACCAAACCAGGAATATCAAATATCACGGAGAGGAAAAAATACTGCTTAAACTTGCCAATAATAAGCAGTAGTACTATTATTGCTAAAATAATATGTATTCCTGCCGCAAAATAACCGGAAAAGTTGTTTCATTCCGTAAAATATCATAGTCCTTTAAAGGGGGTTTGTACACGGTTGTGGCTGAAATACAATACGTACTTAAATATACTTTATTATGTGTAGGTGTTTGGGCAAAATTAATATGGTTGATTGTAATTACACTTATTAGCATAACTAATATTTGCATTTACGGAAAGTCCGTAACATAACGGCGAAGTTACGGAATATTTCACTTTACAGAGTCCGTAAATTTACGATTATTTTCCAACAGTGTTAAGATGTGTCTATTGAGTGTGCTCACCAGCGATGTTTACTGTTGTCTCCGCCAGTCGTGTATTTGATCCGCTCATTTGGAAGTACAAAGTCACTGGTATGACTGCATCTTGAGCCACGCCTTTAAGATTTATAAGAATGGATTCCTCGACGTCCACTCGGATGACATTGGGGGCAATGATAAAATACTGCTGTGCACTGCTAGATAAAAAGGACAAGTTAAGTTTCTAGTTTGTGGTTTCAATAATAACAATAAATACTAATAAAACAGTTTGTATATAGCGCAAAATCTGCCTAATGCTCGAAAAGCACTTAATTTACAGATTAAAGATATGTTAACAAAAGCCAACAAACATGCGTTAAAACAACTGTATAAACAGACACATGAATTTCATAAAACCCTTATAAAAACATGAAACTACTAAACACTCAAAGGAGAAAATTTAGAAGAATCCACAGGGATGAAACATGTCACACTTCGATCTAAATTTAGACATGTAAAAGTCTGGCTGATTAAACAAACAAATGCTGCACTTTTATCTAAACAAAATAAATCATGCTCTTGCAACCAAATTTATTTCTCTAGCACTGAGGAAACTATTTTCAAAAGCTCCTTGAAATATAATATTCATCTCGAGGGATTACCAAGCCATGTAGACCTACAACGTTTCAAGGTTGGATGTTGGCAGACTAAAACCCCCCTGACAATTATCTAAACAAGTGTTGTCTTGTAGTTTTCAGACCATCACGGGGATTTTGTAACCGGATACATTTGTTATGGTGTACCATTTTTATTGCCCACTAAACAACATTCAATCAAAGTGTTTTTGAAGATTGCTATAAATTATTCGCTGAATTTCAAGAAATGTTTAGTCCAAGTCAGAACAGGTGTTTTTTGTAAAATATTAATAAAATAACAACGACATGATTTTTATGTTAAAGCTGAAAGGAACATTACAGAATTGTTTTTGCTAATAAAAAAAAGATGCAGGCAGTGTAAGCACTTCATGTAAATCAACCATCATAAACCTTAAACTAAAAAACCTGGAGAAGTTTGAGATCGATCGGCTCACTGGGTCACGTGAAAATAGTGAAAACCGATTTAACATTTTGCATATCGATTTAAAAAAAGTTGAGAAAGTTTCCCTGAGTCATAAACTCCAAACGGGAAGTTAGTTTATTTATTTATTTCTCATCAAGTATGACATTTCAGACAGAAATATTTCATGGGATGTTTTCGACTATCATCATCATTAGACCGTGTAAGTGTTATGTAAATCTATGATCTTAGACGATTTTTGTTACAAATTCTGTAAACGTTCCTTTAATACACATTGTGCAGTGACATCGATTAAAAAATTAACGAAACAGGCACTGAGCGATAAAACTCTAAACTGGAAAACTGACGTTTCCCACAAACCGTCATACCCACAAAACACAATCTGTGAACGTTATCATAGAGATATGAGTCCTTTCTCTATGAACAAATTAAGTAATCAATAACAAGATTAAGTACTTATTGGCATATTAGTCCCCTATAAGCGATAGCGTATGAAATGATGAATGTCTTTCAATGAAAATGCAAGTTCTCCTGAGTTTATAGAGACAGCATTTGAATGTTGACCAGTTTTAGCACATTGGCTTATCATTCCTTGACAATTAATTGATTATTACATAATAAATAAATGAAATGGGGGGGGGGGCATTCTTGTTTAATCTCCTTATTATTATTATTATTTTTTAGTAAGGGGTTGGGATCGAGGGGGGTGGATTATTGTGTTACTCACCTAATCTGAGCAGCCAGCACCATACAGACGGAACAAAACCCCACCAACCCCACCATCTTGATCAGTCAGTTCCCAGATTGATACTGGTATCCTATCAGACAATCCACCTGTTTATAAGGAATCTGACTCTCCAATTTATCCACTCAGAACTCCCCGGAGGACCGCCATGGTTGTTGTTTTGCAAAGGCGGATGTACATTTTGATTATGAACTCCAGTGTCTGCCAATCCACTTATGTGTCAAATTACATTAACCTTTCATCTCTAGAACCTTTGCTAATGTGAAAAAAATGTTCTGACAGATCACTGTTCACATAGTGTAATATGATAACTTAAAAAAAGGGAAAACCCCAAAGCTGGAACAACAGCTGCCAATTCCACCCTGTGAGAACATAAATCAGTAATTGAGTTAAAGGTGTAGTGATACCGCACCACTAGGCCCTGTTTTCTACATGAGCATGCAGTGGACACGTAACAAGTAATGGGGAGCTGTTGTAAACATTGTACAAAAAACCCCCCCTCTGAAGTAATGTAGTTTTTAGAAGGAAGTAATTTTCCATGAATTTCGAGACCTCGGAATTAGATTTTGAATCTCGAAATCGAGCATCTGAAAGCACACAACTTCGTGAGACAAGGGTGTTTTTTCTTCCATTATTATCTCGCCACTTCGACGACCAATTGAGCTCAAATTTTCACAGGTTTGTTATTTTATGCATAAGTTGAGACACACGGAGTGAGAAGTATCGTCTTTGACAATTACCGAAGGTGAACACCTTTGGTAGTACCATGGAGGAATCTAATTTATTCCTCCATGGTAGTACCATGGAGGTAGAATTAGTCACAGCACCGCCTCAACACAACACACAGCACCGCCTCTTGAATAAAACACGGAGAAGCAAGAACAACTCCACTTAACCTTGCTTTCTGAGAAATCTGCGCCCAAGAAAAATGCCTGTGGTTTTTTGTTTTTGTTTGTTTGCAGGACTCGGGGAAAGTACTGAATATCCAGTGCTTACACATCGGTGTATGGGTAAAACCATGGAGGAAGAAAATTAGTAAAACCTAATGCCCGTTTTTTTTTACAGAGCTTGATCGGGTCAGTACATATATGTAAGACTTATTTCCCTCTAAATTCCCACTAAATTCAGTGCGGGGGGCCGGAGTGTAATGCATGTACACCCTAAAACTATATTAGTCAAAACAACACTAATTAGTCGTATACGAGACATGATGTTGACTAACTTACATCAAAATCATGTCTCGTACGACTAATTAGGGTTGTTTTGACTAATATTTGTTTACAGTGTAGTCGCTCAGGAATGTGGTTGATCAACACTAAATGGACCACCCGTTGGGAAAATTGTAAAACAGACACGTGGTGCGTTTAGTGGGAATTTAGTGGGAAATAAGTCTTACAGTAAAAACAAAATGAATACTCTTTATTCCCGATGCAAAACATCAAAACACTGTTATTTCCCGTACTTTGGAGAAAGGTCGCAAAGCTTCGAAGGTCAACGAGAAGGATTTAAAAAGGGTCGAAGCGTCACGCCACAGATTACTTATGGATTATTTAATATATTTAGCAATAGAAAACTCTATAAATAATTAAGATATATTTTGTATATTGTCGTGAAATGCAACCTCTATTAATAATACATTTTCTTAAGTTTGGTGCGGTTTCACACACAAAGGGTGTGAACGATTCGAAATGATAAGTGCCTCGCTTTATCACTTAAACGCTAATCAAAACGGGAGAAAGTGGGAACATAGTGAGCATGGTGGGTGAAGCAATGTACACCCTAGGCGCGCTCGTTCTACTTACTTTGGCAGTCGGTTTCTTACAAGTTGTAAACAGTGACTCCTGCAGCGTGATGATGTCGGTGGATGCTGGCCAAGATGGTCGTCTACTCAGACAGCAAACAATGTCGGCCTCCAGAGCAACTTGCCGTAAAGACAAAAAGAATAAACCAACGGCAGTCACTACACTAGTAAGTAAAACATAAAAGCCCCTTTCACACGAAAGCAATTTTAGAAAGGGTCTCAAGGATCCCTATTTATTGAGCACAGCTACGGGTCTCGAATTCAATTCATTTAGTGATTGTTTCTTACTCAAAAACTACGTTACTTCAGAGGTAGCCGTTTCTCACAATGTTTTATACTATCAACAACTCTTGCTCGTTACCAAAATAAATTGTTATATATTTTTACAATTATTTTGACTAATTACAAATAGTGCCTTTAACTGTGGCTCTTTGTTTGTCGTCCGGGTTGATTAGTTTATTAGGCCTGTGGCACTCTCTTATTAAATAGGCCCATTGTCATTATAATTTATTTAGCACAATTGTCCTGTTAAATTACATTTGCATATTGTGCATAAACGGAGGTGGATCAATTATAATTATATTTCGCGCATTATTAGCTGGAAACCACTCCATAGTCTTTACATCGAAAGTGAAAAACAAAATAGTGAAAATAAAGAACCAAACGGTGAAAACAAAACAGAAGAAAAAACGGCCGGCAGTTCTTAAAATGCCCTTTCTCACGCCTTTTTCTTCACACTGGCGGGTCTATTATATACTTTGTGAGTTTTGGTATTGCGCAAGAACGGAGCTCTAAGATGGTTCAACGATATAACCTGAGCCCCCCCCCCCCACCCCTTCAGTGACCGTCATGGGTTCTTGGAGGATTTTTTATGGGAGGCTTTAATACATAGCGGCGCACGAAGGAAGCACTGAGATGGTTCATAACCTACTGAGCCCCGCCCCCCCCCCCCTTCACCGTTTGGGTTTTGACGGTAAACAACATCAAGTTTAGACTATTGTACCAACAACACTTGTGTCCGTTTTGTTTTAAATGCAGTTCAAAAGCTTGAATGTGAGAACGATAACTTCGCTATCAACTGTGGAGACGATGAGATCATCAGTGTAAAGTGGGCCCTCTACGGTTTCGATGCTGACAGTAACCATCGTTGTTTCATCAACTCGGGCCACTGTGCAGGAAATGATGAAGCTACGTCGCTTGAGAAAGTACAGACCGAATGCCAGGGGATACAACAATGTACTTTCATCCCAAGTAATGGGTGGTTTGGAACGGACCCATGTGGAGGCGTTGGGAAGTACCTCTACGTAACTTATGTCTGCCTGCATGACAGCGCGTGAATAACATAGAGTTATATATAAGAACTAGAGGGCGCACGAGTGATGCTTCGTGCACAAACGCCACGGGACCGCAAGATGACAAGCGCGTCATTCTGCACGCGCGTTGAATATGAAATACACGTTTGAGGGTTTTTTTTATTGAACGCTCACGCGATGCTGTTTGTTCAACTTACAAAATGGCCGCACAAACACACGCTGTGAGATAGCTGTTTTGTCAACTTAGAAAATGGCCGCCTGCTCGCATACCGGGGCGAGTATATAGGCCAGTGCGCATTCTAGTTCTTATAAAATTATATAACTCTATGGTGAATAACCATCTCCTCCCACATCGGTAGTGATGATTTTGTCCAATTTGTCTCACTGATGTTTTGGCTTTTGATAAATAGCCTGGTTATTATCTGACGTCACACTTCGACGCGTTAGATCTGCTGTTGAGCCCACTGCCATAACCACCTTTGACCTCGCATCATTCATTGCTTTCATGGTTTTGGAGATTCGCAGCTAAATCCGACGTAGACCTTACATGTGTAAAATCAATACACGTATAATAATATAGACAAAGGGCCAGTCTACACGGCAATATTAACATGGGCTGAATGAAGTTGATTCGGGAAGACCGCATGCAATGCTGCGAACCTGCACCATTTATTAATGGCGGTGCACCATCACATGCAAAATATCATGTGACAAACTGATAACCATTATGTATGCCCTCAAATTCTTTTATATTATAATGTTTTGGAGATCGGGATCATGCAGTTTAAATGGCTATTAAGCCCATGGCAAGTTGCCAATGGGGTTCTGTGTTTCATCTGACACTCTGTTGGTACAAAACATTGTAAGAAGCGGCTCCCCTCTAAAAAGTAGTTTCGTTAGAAAATATTTGAATTGATTTCGAGACATCTGGCTTTGTTACCCAAGTAAGTTTATGCTAATTAGAGATCACTGTAAAAAAAGATATTTAAGAAATAAAAAATAAAATAAAAACTTTTTACGTGCCACCCCAGCTTTCTTTCCCTTTCCTTTTAAACAGTGTAGGCCAAACCTCCCTCGGGCTCGCTCTATTTCCCCCTGAGGCTTGCTGTCATGCTGGTGGCTCCAACCATGCTTGGAGAATTTCTTTCCAAATGAGGAATATTAATTTTTGTAAGCCGCCTGGTCGTGCAACCTTTAGGAGAATAAAAGTGCTTCATTGTTTGCCTCCTTTACACAGGTTTTGTTTTTCTGCTCATAAATTACGTCATTTCTGTTTATATAACTAATGACAAAATGATCTGGGGGTTTTTTTTGTCAGTCGCGGCATACATCATGAGCCTTCATGAAATTTATTTAATTGCTTCTTGCTTTTCACTGGGAACAATTCTTCTTGTCTTTCACTATTAGGCAACTTATAAATAATTATGTTCGGCCTTTGATCCAGTCTTGTTTTAAAGGCACAGGACACTATTGGTAATTACTCAAAATAATTAATAGCACAAAACCTTACTTGGTAACGAGTAATGGGGAGCTGTTGATAAGATAAAACATTGTGAGAAACAGCTCCCTCTGAAGTAGCGTAGTTTTCAACAAATTTGATTTCAAGACCTCAAATTTAGAATCTGAGGTCTCGTCGAAAAAGCATCTGAAAGCACACAACTTCATGTGACAAGGGCGTTCTTTCATGATTATCTCGCAACTGACTTCGACGACCACGAGCTCAAATTTTCACAGGTTTGTTATTTTGCATATGTTGAGATACAGCAAGTGAGAAGAAGTGTCCAATGTCTTTAAGATAGCTGAGCATGCGGGGCCCCGCATCGCAGAAGAAACGCCACGCCCCTCTTGTACCAGCACAAACCCAAAGGCTATGTAGGAATTGAAACTCGGATTCTGCACATTCCCTTTCTCGCCTGGGTAAAATAAATACACCCCACTGCCGGCCGCATTGTTCCCATTGTGGATGATTATGATCGACCTCACGTATAATAGTCCATTATAAAAGGTCTGTTATTGGGGGTGGGGAGCTTCACACCTTAGACAAGAGCATGACTTCGCGTACAAGGTTGTACATGTATACAGTTTGCATTGTACATTGTGTACAATAATGTGCAGTGCATCTATAGTGCATGCAGCAGTACAGTGCGGTGATCCTGACATAAAACCAATAGTTGTTACCGTTAAACCAGAATTGTTCAACTACTTAGCGGTAAGTTAATTCTTTTTAATGTGATTACATATTGAGGTTGTTATTGAGCGTTCAAGATAGATATATCCAAGCAAGTTTGAGGTAAAAAATAATGGATGATCATGATATTGATGATAATTTTATTAGGCCCTACTACTTACTACTAGTAATGTATTAGTATTAATGGCGCTATTCTAAAAATGTCGTCTGCTATTTTTGATATTTATTTGTTGTTACGTTACTTCCCTAACCCTAACCCTAACCCTAACCCTAACCCTAACCCTAACATAATTAAGTTTTTAACATTGCATGCAGCAGGCATAGCTAGCTATAGCTAGCCACATAAATCGGTCCAATCCACTCCGTATCCTTGGCCCCAGCACCACTGATATCAAAATCTGCAACGTTCTGCATCATGAAACTTACCGATCTAATTCTAATGCTTCAGAAGTTGCAGATAGCCCTACACTTAGAATTGTTCAAATAGGTATCACAGATTTTGAGTAAAAATCAAGTGAATTTTGAGTGTGAATTTTCTCAACTACCGCTCTTTTACCGCTAATGCCGATATGCCGACTGTCCCCCGACCGTGCACGTATTTTTTTCCCAGGACAAACGTGTAGAATTATCTGCACGTGTTCGTCCTGGAAAGAAAAGATATCCAATCCGCGCTTCGTGTACAAATATACGGCCACGCGTCTGGGAACTATTCTTCGTAGTTCCCAGACCCGTGTCTATATGTTTGTACACAAATCACGGATGGGGGAACCATTCTTCATTTGGCTTTTTTGTTGGCCAAAAGATGACATGAAACAAGTTATATTTTTGACATGGCTTCTTTCTATTTACATATTATGAAAAGTGGAACTTTAGACTTTAGACGATGAGCTGATAACAGTCAGTGTTAGCTTGACAAGGAGACTAAGGGTACACTTTGCGCTTCAGAGACCAGCACTACTGACACATCAGGGGTGAGTATATCTGGGTTTATTTCATCAACCAAAATTGTTATTTAAATGGCTTCATGCACCCTGAAGGGCGAAAGACTACCTCTTTCTTCCAGGCACACAAAGTACACTTTTTTTCCCAGTAATGGCAAGAACAGAGACCTTGTAAGCTAACAACAAAATATGAGATAGCTAAATAAAAGCATGATTTAGAGATATTTACGCGCACTAACAAAAAGCAATTAAAAAAACCATGGAACAATTCCTCCATGGATAAAGGTCCAGTTCACAAGCAATGATGAACACTGTGCTTTGCATGCTTTTGAAAATAAATACAGATTCTGTAGTTTGGATATTTAACGATGAATCAAGTTCCAGAGTTTGGGACCAGATTCTGAAATTTCATATTTACCATAGACTGTGTTTCCTTGTGTAAGGGACAGTCAGAAGAAGTTTCTATGGCATTGTTTTAAAAAGAAAAAGACCAGATTCTGAAATTTCATATTTACCATAGACTGTGTTTCCTTGTGTAAGGGACAGTCAGAAGAAGGTTCTATGGCATTGTTTTAAAAAGAAAAAGAGAAAATCAGCTGAAAAGTTGAATGCCGTCTTTCCCGAAGGTTTTTTTAATGGCCCTCTTGTTTTCCTCCCTCCTGAAACACAATTTTATTTACTGGCTCCCCTCCGCACCATTATTTGATTGTTGTAAAAATGTGTCAAAGTTTTTAGAGTTTAAAAACTTGGTGTCAAATTGCCATTTACATATATGTAAAATAACAGATAAAACATGACGTCTGACTTTAAGACAGGGTTTCCAAAAGACACCCAGCGTCCCCTCTGCCTCACGTCACACTACACGCACTATTGAAGTTGTCCTTAGCTAATCTACTATTTACTTAAATACTTAAAGCTCTGGTACGGAGTGGTACCATGATCATTCATATCCAAGAGTTTGGCATTACACTGATGTCTCGGGGTGTCTGGTGTGTTTTGTTGTTTATTGAATCCCTAAAAGATTTAATCCTACCATGTATGTATTACCAACTCTGGCTGGTGAAATGGGATGGTTTTTCAAACAAACAAGTTAGGTGACAGTACACACTTTCATTTCATCTCATTCATTTCATTTATTCTGGTTGTGGAGCCAAGGACTCTCAGAAAAGTTAACTTAATCACTGTATTAACTTAATCACTGTATTAACTTAATCACTGTATTAACTTAATCACTGTATTAACTTAATCACTGTATGAGCCGAAAACCCTGTTAGTGTTAAGAAAAGACAAAGAAGGAAGTTTCAGTTTTAGATGTGGGAGGGAAAACCCCAAAGATGTATTCCAGGGAAAACTCTCGCAGGCAACCCCAAGCGAGATTTGTGGTACTTGGGTCCCTTGGATTGGAGGTGAGAAATGGTACCACTATGCAAACCTGACCACATTGAATCGGCTGTTTGCAAATGTGATTGATCTGAGCTCTCTTTGGAAATGAACACAGCAGTGTATTTCAAATCCTGGAATAAGTTGAAGACTTTATTCCCACTGAGTGAGGGATTTGAGTTTAAATGGCTCTGTCATACAAAAGCTGAGTCTGTAATCTTTGGTACGTGTTCTAAATTTTCACTCCAGATAAGGAGAGCAAAAGTTCAAAGTCTGTCTGTGCAATGGTATGATTCACCAACAAATCCTTTTATCTTTAGTAAGTTTCTGGTGCATGGCGAAAAGGGATCTAGTAATGCTTGATAATATCTCTTTTTGAATGTCAGGAAAATTGGAATTTATCCTGTAGTACTGACCTGGGTTTGTAGCCGGTGAAAAGGGTAAATTCGCAGGTACGGGACTATAAGGCTGATAGTGCAGTTTGTATGAATTTCATTAAATTGCCTTTGAATTGTTTTGGAGTGCTTTGTAAGTTGAGTATATTAATCAAGTTCAAGAGTTGTCTCAATTATGTATAATTATTGGCAAAACGAAACATTCAGTTTTAAACGAAAAAACATTTCTGGATTTTGATTTGTTAAGAAGTTGAAGAATTTCCACTGCACAACCTTTTGATTGTTGCGAGAATGAAATTGCAATTGATGACCTCATATCCTTGAACTGACAAATTGTCTGTCTAAAATATCTGTCTTGAAACATCCATCAAATATGACAAATCTTTTTCTACATATTCGTTGGTAAAGCATTGGTGAATTGTCAAGAAAACTGTCATTATTTTTATTTATTTTTTTATAATTTATTTATTTATTTATTTTTATTTTTATATCTGTCCCACTGTCATTCATAGATTAAAAGGTTTTCTGGGTGGCCTTTTCATTTACCAACCTTTGCATGGCTGGTTTGGCCAAAAGAAACCCTAAAGCTATTTGAACAGTGACAGTCCTGCATAGATGGATTTTGTTGTAGTAGTGAAAGAGCTATTGTTAGACTTCCGTTTAACCCATGTGTTATTTTTTGCCTCGCTGGTTGGCGAAGCCACCGAGGGGACAAACTGTTTCCGATAAGTGCTAACTGGGTTTCCAGTGCTAACTCAAGAAAAACTTGGCATATCAACTCCAAGCTTGCAGCAATCCTTGAACTTTATGTGGAAACCTTAGAGAGGGCACCAAAGCAAAAGTACAGGGCACCATAGCAATTGCTGTGGGTGCAGTGGGTTATTTCTATACAGATTTTTTTTTGACTTGACAGAAGACTAATCAATTGTGATATCTCTCTTCTCCTCATCTAAGACAAAATATCTGGATACATTCTCAAGATGGCAACGAATGGGCACGTTGAGACTTCAGAGTATGACGTGATCATCGTTGGAGCTGGACTCTCTGGCTTGACCTCTGCGTACACCCTCCTCCAGAAGAAGCCCTCGGCGAAAGTATTGGTTTTAGAAGCCTCTGGTAAGTGCACTTTTAAAAAAGAGAAGGGTTTGCCTCGGTGTTCTTGGTTTGATTGGCTGCATATTGCGCCAAAGCACCTTGTATACCATTACATAGTGCTACACATGTGTGTAAAGGAATGGGAGACTTTGGTACGCTAGGTGGCAGCAGACTTACCAGGTAAATTTTCATTGTTTACGTATAGCTCTGAGCATGCGCACATGACCGAGAACAATGGATTTTACCTGGTAAGTCTGCTGCCACCAAGCGTCCCAAAAGTCTCTCATTACTCTATACTTCAAGCTCCACAGTAGTGACAGGAACATACCGAATGTTGAAGCACCTTGAGCGTGTCTGAGTGACGGATATTAACGCTATATAAGTCCCGAGTCTTTGTCCAAATCACAAGGCACTTAAATTTAAACTAGAAATATATTGAGAAAACTAACAGAAACTAATTGACATATATACACGGAGGGATTTGAAACTGGCCCAAATGAAGAAGGAAAAAACACAGAATACACATATTACAATATGTGGGCTTTACTTCTCTTATGGTGGTTACTAAATTAAAAACCCTGTTTGTAAAACAATTAATCATGATTGATTCCAGTCACCAGGCATATATATTCAACTCTGATAATGAAATCCTTGGATTAGGATCAGTTTAATGCGGTTGAGTTTTATACTCAAAACTTTGGTAGCTGAAGCTTGAATGTACTTATAAAAAGGTTGAGCTTATTGTCAAAGCAAACAAAATTCTATAAAAGATTTTACCTTTAATCACGATAACATGATGAGAGTCATGAATTTATTACAATTTTCCCCCTATTTGACTTGTGCAGATATTATCAATTCATACAAACTTATGTAAGCTTTGGAGTTGTATAGAAGAAGTTTTCCTATGTAAAAAGTGAAACGACTACAATTTTCAAGCTTCAAATAAATAAACCTCATTTTATGTCTGCAGATCGGTACGGTGGTGACGTGACGAGTAAGGATCTAAATGGTGCCACTGGTACCTGTGAATGGGACATCGGTGGTACTCGCATCGGATCGTAAGTTGATAAGCCAGTATTATCCTATAGTCTACAAAAGACTTCTCCACATGTCCTTGATGGACTTATCTAATGACCATTGTTTGCTGAGTCTAGTCAGAACATTGATTCTGGATTGCAAAATTTGACCATTAGAGAGACCCTAGGGACGACGGACACCTCTGATATAGAGACACTGAGTTAGAGGGATTTAGAGTGGTCGCTGTGGATCAGGGCTTTAGGTCCTTTAAAGGCCCGGTCACACAGGCCCCGTAATGAAAACGAGAACGATAAAAATGCACGCTCACGATTGGTTGAATTGCTCCACGCAGAATACGCCCATGCTCTTTCAACCAATCGAGGGCGTGCATTTTTATCGTTATCGTTTTCGTTCTCGTTATCGGGGCCTGTGTGACCGGGCCTTCCGTGATCTGATTTGTTTTGTAACTTTGTTACTTTCTTTCTGGCAAGAAAGTGGGATGAATTGGGAAAGGGAATAGTATTTGGAAACTAATGGAAATCTTATTTAGATAGAGTTAAAGTAGTCGCTGTTGATTTGGGCTAAGGTTCTTATTAAGTGACCTGGGGCTGATTTCACAGAGAGCTAAGATTGATCTTAAGTGTGAACAATCTTCAGTGTTAAGCAGAGGTTCTTAGTTGTTTTTCCTCCAAAATGAAAGAGTTTTGGCTGAAGGTGGCGGAGGGTAAACTAATGAAGAATAGACTTTTCATTGAGAACATCATCAGTCGGATGCACAGCAGGCGGACACAAGCTTTTCCCATTCTATCCTGTCTTGTACTGGTCTCCCAATCTCCAGCAGGGAGAGCAGAACATAATGACACTCATCTTCTGACTACTTATAGTAGGCGCTGACTACCTTGTCTGTGCCTGCCATGAGATGGAGAGTAGAGAGAACTCATCCAGAACAACAGCTGTAAATGTTGTTGAACAGGATTGAGTAATGGTTGACAGCTGGAATTTGGTTCTTGGTTGTGTTTCATTCAAAGTACTCCATGAAAGAGTTTGGACTGGAGGTGGCAGAGGGTGGAGTTGGGAAGAATATTACCTTAATTGAGAACTGCAGCTATAAATGTTGTTGAACAGGATTGAGTAATGGTTGACAGCTGGAACTTGGTTCTTGGTTGTTTTTCGTCCAAAGTACTCCATGAAAGAGTTTGGACTGAGAGGTGGCGGAGGGTGGAGTCGGGAAGAATAGACTTTTCATTGAGAACAGCAGCTTTAAATGTTGTTGAGTAATGGTTGACAGCTGGAGGTTGGTCCAAGACTTAATGGTTAGGGGTTTAAAGAATGTCACAATATAAATCACTATGTCAATACTGACAACTTATCTTAAAGATGAATCTTTGTGCTGTGTGAAATCTAGCCCTGGATTGTTTTGTAACTTATTCCATTTGTGTCTAGAGAGAGATTGAGAGGGGAAAGAGAAAGTGGCCTTGGAAGGGGGATAGGGCATTGAAACAGGAACATCGATCATCTTGGAAGGGGGAAGGGGCATTGAAACAGGAACATCAATCATCTTGGAAGGGGGAAGGGGCATTGAAACAGGAACATCGATCATCTTGTCGATGAAGTGTTGGGTTTAACGTACATCCTCTTTTCCACTGTAGGTCTGGGGGCATTGAAACAGGAACATCGATCATCTTGTCCATGAAGTGTTGGGTTTAACGTACATCCTCTTTTCCACTGTAGGTCTGATGTGGCCAGCCTCTGTCTTTTCCACAGATATTTTCATTGTTTAATGGCCCCCAGTATGGCTGACCTACAAGACCGATGTAGTTCTTCTTGTCAGGGTATGTGAGAGTGAAACCAGGCTTTCTGCGTCTCCTCATCCATACACAAAGAGCCAATCCAAAAATGTTTTTTTCTTTGTTCAACCCCAAATTAAATTGTTTTTTGTGTCTACAGGTCCCAGAAGGATATCTTAGCACTTGTAAAGGAGTTGGGTCTTGAGACAACCCAGATCTACAACAAAGGGAATAAATTCTGGCGGTTGCCAGACGGAAAGCTCAAGAAGTTCTCGGGTGCCATCCCGCCTCTTCCTTACACCTCACTCATTGACCTTGTTCGCTACTTCAAGAAGGTCTGTCCCTTTTTTCTTTCTCTGAAATTTTGGAAAAAGTGTGCTGATAATGTACTTAAACATTATTTCTAAAGACAACATACAGCACTCCAGTTTTAATTTAGATTAGGAAGAATGATTAAAAAAAGTTTCCTGATTATGAAGAGCGTATTAATACAATCCCCAGATAAATGTTATCTTTTGTAGGACGGCACTTAACTACTGTAGCTTCTTTCAGTTGTCGCAATCAAAATTAAGAGACTCTCTGATGTAACATACCTTTAAGTCTGTATTGTTTTTCTACTGGCATGACACTGTCCATTGAAGTACATCTAATATTAATAAAACTCAGTTTTACAGTTTTGTGAAATCAGCTGCTGGTAGTACATCTAGCAAACATTTTCAACCAAAATATTTGGTTTTAGGTTTTTGTTAGACAGGAAATCAACATTGGCTGCAGATTGTTGACTGATTCTTTGATTTGATAGGTCGATGGCATGCAAGGCCAGATCAAGATGGATCAAATAATGGAATGCAAGCATGCTGCTGACTGGGATGGTATGAATGTAAAAGACTTCCTCAAGAAATACCTCTGGACACAAGGTGGGTTTGGAGTTTTTTATTTGTTATTTAATTTCATTTATTCTGGTTGTAAGATCAATGACTCTAAGTAAAGCAATCTTAATCACTATGCTTTCCAAGAACCTTATGGAGAGCAAACAATGAAGGAAGTTTCAGTTTTAGATGTGGGGAAACCCCTGAAACTCATTCAAGGGAAACCCCTGAAACTCATTCAAGGGAAACCCCTGAAACTCATTCAAGGGAAACCCCTGAAACTCATTCAAGGGAAACCCCTGAAACTCATTCAAGGGAAACCCCTGAAACTCATTCAAGGGAAACCCCTGAAACTCATTCAAGGGAACCCCCTGAAACTCATTCAAGGGAACCCCCTGAAACTCATTCAAGGGAGACCCCTGAAACTCATTCAAGGGAGACCCCTGAAACTCATTCAAGGGAGACCCCTGAAACTCATTCAAGGGAGACCCCTGAAACTCATTCAAGGGAGACCCCTGAAACTCATTCAAGGGAGACCCCTGAAACTCATTCAAGGGAAACCCCTGAAACTCATTCAAGGGAGACCCCTGAAACTCATTCAAGGGAAACCCCTGAAACTCATTCAAGGGAAACCCCTGAAACTCATTCAAGGGAAACCCCTGAAACTCCTTCAAGGGAAACCCCTGAAACTCCTTCAAGGGAGACCCCTGAAACTCATTCAAGGGAAACCCCTGAAACTCATTCAAGGGAGACCCCTGAAACTCATTCAAGGGAGACCCCTGAAACTCATTCAAGGGAAACCCCTGAAACTCATTCAAGGGAAACCCCTGAAACTCATTCAAGGGAAACCCCTGAAACTCATTCAAGGGAAACCCCTGAAACTCCTTCAAGGGAAACCCCTCAAAGTCAAAACGGGGGTCCTTGAGGTGTAAGGAGAGGAAAAATGCCACTTTGTCAACCCGACCATTCCAGCTGTTTTCCTCTTATCTTGTTGTTCAGTGCCGTTAGGGTTGCTTTTAAACTTTAAAATTTGGATTTTAAAATGGTCACATTTTTTTTTTTTTTTTTTCCCCCGTTTTTTAAATTAAACAAAAACATGGTGTGCTCTAATAGAGGTGGCTGAAAAAATTATAAAAAATCATTAATTTACCAATATAAGAAGAGCAAAATACAATTTTTTTTTACACAATTACACATTAAAAAGCGCTAACATCCAAATTGCACCAAAAGCCAAAGAGTCTAAAGTCACCTGCGTTAAGGAAAGGGTTAGTAATTGCTTTTGGTTGATTTGAAATGTTGTTTACAGTTGGCAGGGAAACCATTGAGACCATGACCCATGCCTTCTGTGCTGCTGATCAGTCCAGCCTATCGATGATGCAGTATCTGTATGTGATTCATACATGTGGAGGATGGGACTTACATACTAACAGTGGCGACAAGGGACGCTCAGATCTTCTCATCAAGGTACCAATTAGCCCCTTCAGATATGACTAAGTTTACATGGGTCTTTGACATTAAGCTCAAGTGCTGGTGGAAGAGTCGTCACAGTGCGGTTTCGAATCCCTGTCGTGACACTTGTGTCCTTGAGTACAACAGTGAACTTTCTATAAAATTCTCCTAAATAGTGTTTACGTTAAAAGCGAGTTTGAATTTGTCAAAACGCTTCTGGCTTAACATAATCAACCAATAATAACAAAACACCCTGATCACATTTTCTTTATTTGGATGGTGTACTTCACCGAAGGGAGGGGCCATGTTGCTGTGTCGTAAACTCGTTGAGAAGCTAGGAGAAGGGACAGTTGTGTTGGGAGAGACTGTAAAAGGCATCGTGGAGCAAGATGGTGGCAAGATGAAAGTCACGACGGCCTCAGGTAAAGACTTCTGCGCTGAGAGAGTGATTGTTGCTATCCCGTGCAGTGTCTCAGGTAAATAATAATAATAATAATAATAATAATAATAATAATAATAATAATAATAATAATAATAACAATAATAATAATAATATTAGCATTTATAAAGCGCCTTTTTCTCAGTATGCAAAGCGCTCGAGCGAAAGAGAGAATGTTTTGAAGTTAGTAGGATCTGAAACTGTAGCTCCTGCTGACCGGTAAGGCACTTTGATATGTCGGTATAATAGTTGTTGTCGGTCTTGTTTTTATTAGATTTTGTTTTTCGGTTTGGCAGAGAGAATAACCTATGACCCTCCTCTACGAATGAGGCGAAGTAAAACCTTCCCATGTAGATTGGACCTGATGGCCAGTGTGATAACCTATAAATCGGTAAGAATTAATTATTAACCCTTTAGAGAGTGTGATGTCGTGGCTGAGCGGTTCAGAGCACCGCTGCCGAACTCAAGCTCTGATCTGTTCAAGGGAGTGTGGGTTGGAAGGCATGACACTTGTGTCCTTAAACAAGACACTTAACCACTGCACCGTCCTTTGGATGGGGCATAAAGCTGTAGGTCACGTGTCCCGGAGATAGCTCAAAAATTCGCTCACCTTTTGAAATAAAATGTTCACTGGTTATCTTTTCGCATTTATACCCTTGGTCCTTTTGGTTGGTAAGTTGTTTGCAACAGCTAATTCTTTTTTTCTCCTTTATTGTATTTATCTAAATTTATATGGGATTAAAACAATCAAACAGTTCCAAAAACCTTTCACTCTTAAAACAAAGTTTACAGATTGGAAGGATGAAATACAGGATTGGTAATTAGAAAATAAAAAAACTTGATTACAAAATTCTGAAAGACGGGGTTGGTAGAAAATCTTTGTCAATCACAATATGGTATTAAGGTTTGTGTTTGTTGTTTTTCTTTTCTACATCAAAGCCCTTCTGGCGCGAAGCGGGCCATGCTGGAGAGTACCTTAACATGTCAGCAACATCCAGAGACGATGGTGGTAGCATCAACGACGCTCTGATCATCTCCTACGACGCCACCTTACCGGATGGCAATGCAGCATTGATGGCTTTCTCCAACCCACAAAAAGTTAAAGGAAAATCGGTAAGAAGAAACGTTTTGGGACTCGAGTTTGTCTTTCAAAGGCTGTTTGAAATATGCATGAGTGTAGGCTTGACCCCTGATAAGCTGCTATTGCAGCTCTGTATGATATTAGGCCATAGTCTGCAACAAAACTTCGCTGAGTAAAAAGCCTTGTGTAACATATTACTTTCCATCAATGTCATTAGTGGTATAAAGAACTCATTCTTATAGCACTGAAGACACATTTTCTGTTGTGTTTGAAGCTGACTCTTAACATAGATATTTGTCC
The DNA here is from genome assembly GCF_902459465.1 of Asterias rubens. Lineage (NCBI taxonomy): Eukaryota > Metazoa > Echinodermata > Asteroidea > Forcipulatida > Asteriidae > Asterias > Asterias rubens. The sequence continues at coordinate 653,495 of NC_047080.1, forward strand.
AGTAATTAATATTAACATAACCCCCTCACTTTGTTCCATGAACACAGCAGAGATGTGATTACCCCCCCCCCCCCCCCCCTTCCCCACTGCACTCTAATCTAGGAAACCACAATGTACCTCGATTCACCTTAAGACACTTTCTAATCTCAGTTTTTCTATTTGATGTTTTTTTTATCCCCCACAAGTCGGAGGAACGTAAGGAGATAATTTTGCGTGTCTTGAGCGAGATATTCGGACCTCAAATCATGGACTGTATTGATTACGCAGAGAAGGTATGTTATGGATCCCTAGGGTAGGGTGATACGGCTCTTTACGAAACCATGGCTTTGGCTCCGGATACGGCTAAGCTAGCTTGGCCCCCCAGTGGTTCTGGCAATTGTGCGTGCTTTGTTCACGTTCTCAGTCAGGGCTTCGGATGAGATAACGAAACCTTAAGCCAAATCCAGAGCCAAAGTCGTGGTTTTGGTCATAGATTGGTAATTACTCCAAAAACTAATGATCAGTAGTTTCAGCCTGTTTGAAATTTTTGAGGTAAACAGTTTCAAGGAAGGAAGGAGCAAGAACCAAGTGAAATCTTGAGCTGACTGAAGATGTTTGTTATTTTAACGTATATTTCTAGTATAGCTGGTTGATAAAGCTGAATTATTGGATTTCTTTTGTATATTTCACAATTTTGTCCAAAAACAATTGATATTGATACCCCAATTTTTGGTGTAATCTTGTTAAAGCCAGTGGACACTATTGGTAAATGTCAAAGACCAGTCTTCTCACTTGCTGTATCTCAACACATGCATAAAATAACAAACCTGTGAAAATTTGAGCTTAATTGGTCGCCGGAGTTAACTATGAGATAACTATGAAAGAAAAAAACACCCTTGTCACATGAAGTTGTGTGCGTTTAGATGGTTGATTTCGAGACCTCAAATACTAAACTTGAGGTCTCGAAATCAAATTCGTGGAAAATTACTTCTTTCTCAAAAAACTACTTCACTTCAGAGGGAGCCGTTTCTCCCAACCTCTATCCATTACTCGTTAGCAAGTGAGGTTTTATGCTGATAATTATTTTGAGTAATTACCAATAGTGTTCACTGCCTTTAAATTTCAGTTCAGATTTTAAAAGAGTATGTTGGTCTTATGATCTTTAGGAATGGCTGTATGACAATAGTGATGGGGAGATGGTTAACAAATCATCAGAACTTCTGGCATCTGTGACTACACCACATGGCAGGTAAAGAAAAGCTACAACTGTTTCTTTAATACTGCATTTTACAATAATGTGTCAATGTACTCTATATAGTGCCCTAAGCCCACTTTCATAAAGTCCCTTAAACACCAACAATTTTTTTTAGAACCACCCCAACTCATTTAGAGATAGTCATTACTTGGTGTTAACCGCAAACCTTTCAATATCGTATTTCCACCATGCAAAGTTTCAAATCCTACTTCGCTTAAACACAAAAGGTAACTTAGCTCTAGACTGACTCAGCCGTGACACGCTTTACATTATTAAAACTCAAGATTGCATTATGGAATGGAAATGATTTCACGATACTTCACTTTCAGGTTCACGGTTTTTTGCTCTGAGCCTTGATACCTAACACATTGTTTTCCTTGCCGAGTGGTCTAGGTCATGTTACCTGCAGCAGATCGTGGGTTTAAATCCCAGTCATTACACTTGTACTCTTGAGCAAGGCACTTAACCATAATTGCTTTAAAAAAAGTTAGGCTCCTAGATAATACCCATGCCCACATCCTTACGGACTGTGAAGAGGGTAACCCTGTTTCAGAGTAGGTGGCAATGCGCCCTGATCTTGGTCAATAGCCAGTAATGTGTAGTCCTCACCCTGAAGTGTCCGGTCGGTCTCGTAAGTTGGGCGTTACATAGTAAAAGCTTTTTTTCTAAAAGTATTGCTGTCTTATTTTGATTCTTTTCAGGGTGCATTGGGCTGGTGCGGATGCAGGCACAGCGTGGTGTGGGTTGTTGACTGGCGCAGTGCAGGCAGGCAGACGAGCTGCTCAAGAAGTTATCATCGCAACACAATGATGACCCTTCATCCCCACCTAACAACAACGTATTATGCTTATTAAAAGTATTACTTCTTAAAGACACTGTACACTACTGGTAATTGTCATATCTGAGGAAAATTACTTCTTTCTCAAAAACTATGTTACTTCAGAGGGAGCCGTTTTATACAATGTTTTATACTACCAAGAGCTCCCCATTACTCATTACTAAGTAAGGTTTTATGCTAACAATTATTTTGAGTAATTACCAATAGTGTCCAGTGCCTTTAATTAAAGCCAATGATGTAAGGTAAGTTAACAGTGCAGTACTTGGTTGTTTTAGGGGGTTTTTTTTCTTGTTATTTTTCATCATGGTCTTTCACAAAAAAATCATCAGAGTTACAAATCATGTTATGTGGCAAGTATACAAGTTATTGTGAAAATGGCAATCTGCACAAGAATGCTTGGGTGTGAGTGGGTGCAATGAATTAAGAAGTCTGTTACGCGTTATACCAGGAACTTATGCCTAGGTTTTCTCCTTGTAAACAAAAGGAATTACAAAGTTAAATTTTCACCTACGTATGCATGTCATGTTTCATAAAAGTAAACATTTCTTCAGATAATTATAAATACTCCTTGCCTGTTTTTGCTATTATTAAAGAAATTATTAAAGAAATTATCCTATTAAAGAAATTAATTTTTAAGCACAACAGGTGACTTGCCAATTTATTTTCGATTTTAAATGAGTCTATGATATTAGACCATGTTGTAGTAAAGACTCTTTTGCAATCACAAAAACATACTATGGGTAAAAGTTAAGATTCGAGGGGGAGGATGTAAGAAAAAGACAAGAGGTGGCCAGGTAATAGCCTGAACATCTGACGTCACACTTCGAGGCTCGTGAATAACACCAGAGACCTGCCTCGTGACCGGCGTATATATTCACCTTTGACCTACCCTCATTTCAGTTACGCAGTCAAATTCTATTGCGGACGTGACAGCAGTGACTGTTTGGGCATCTTTGTCACTGCACGTATCCAATGATATCATTGTATTCAATGGAATCACTGGATCTAGAGGCAGCGACCTGTCTTTATCCTTGCAGATAAAGACAGGGGCCCAGTCTAGCCGAGCTAAAGACAGTGACTACCTGAGTTTTGAGTATGGGTTCTTGTAGGGTCCAGGCTGGAATGAAATTAGTAAGACAAACCTGATATGTGGGCATGTGTGTGTGTGTGTGTGTGTGAGCGTGTCTACCCATTGCATCTGAGGACTTTTAGAGATTTGAATGTTTGACAGAGTGAGGACATCCTCGCTTCCTCTCATTGTCAAAACCAATTGTGAGGTCACTTAAAAAAAACTAAGTCCAAACAGTTGCAGTAGTCCTCGATTAGCCAGATTCACAAACATGATTGTGTTTGTGAGTATTTTCTATTTTTTTATCAATGCAATACAATTCTTCCTTTGAACAACTCTGCTGCATTCATACATAATTTATAATGTTTGCTAATTTTTTCAATGTCTGCATTAATTTGTGTAATATTAATTAATAAGTTATTCCTTTTATACCTCCGATTATAATGAACCTTTCACACGTAATATGCAAATTTTATATTGCGCGTGCGCACTGACGCTCTTGGTGGCTCAAAAAAGTGAACACAGCGCCTTTTTGAATGGGGCTGATGGTAGCATGACGCATGCTTGATTGTACGTCTGCCTATGAGCGCACAATGCTTTATCCAATGCTGGCCAACCAATAGTGGGTACCTTTGCGTGAGTTTAATTTGCACATTTTCACCGAAAGCCTAGATTTCTAATTATGATAATTGTTTTATTTATGAATGCATGTTTTAATGCAGTGTACAACAGCGGTAATTGTCAAAGACTACTACTGGCTTTGAGTATGTGACCAATTAACATGGGTCTTAAACTCACACACATTTAGGCTCACTTAGATTTAGAAGAAAATGGTGAAAAATCCCTTTATGTTTTGACTGTAGAGCATTGAGGTTTGGTATAGCAATAGTAAAACAATTTTTTTCAAAATGATTGATTAATGTTTTAAATTTTACACATTCTGTGCACCCATCCTTTAAATTTAAATATAAATGCATACAATTTATTTCAATATGTATATATATTTAATTATTTCTGTTATTGTCAGACATGTCCACAGTGGGATGATGGAACCTTGTTTTATGGTACTCATTTTATATTTTACAAAAAGAAACGTTTTATTATGAAAATAAATAATTTACAGTGAATCATAAAAGGAAGTTGTTCTCATGCATTTGTATTTATTTGGTTAATATATTTGGTGTACTATCTGGGCCACATTGTAGTCAAACATCCTGTTGTAATTTTGATGTAAGTGCTGTACTTACCCCCTTGTGATTTCTGTTTAGTTTTTGGCCCAAATTTGATCAAATGCTTGCACCTTTTTTATTCTTTTTAGTTTTGGGCCCAAATTTGATAAAAATGCTGGCCTTACTTGCGTTTTATCAGTTTTTGGGCTCAAATTGGATACAAACCACGTCTCTGTATGAAGAAATTATCTTTTAATTTTATTACACGAAGTTCTTAACATTCAACTGAAATGATGATTTAATGAAGGTCTGTCTCTCTCACGTGTTTATGGTTTGTTGTTTCAATTAAATTCGCAAAACGCGGTTTGAGTGTAAATAAAATTACATTATCAGGAATGAGCACCAAGGCTTACCCCTTGTAATTTTAGTCAAAATGACATACATCTAAAGGAATGAGCATCAAGGCTTACCCCCTTGTGATTTTAGTCAAAATGACATGCATCTAAAGGAATTAGCATCAAGGCTTACCCCCTTGTGATTTTAGTCAAAATGACATTGGTCATCAAAAGGTATGAGCAGCCGAGGCTTACCACCATCTTAATTACATGACGAACCAAAACCTGCGTCGGTTATAGCTTACCCCTGTAGCTACACTCTTAACGAATTGTCTGAGAGCAACGAGGTCCGAGTTCAACTCCCGCTGCTGTCTCTTTTTCTATTTTGCTTTGACGTAGTGAGTGAATAATATAAGTAGTATTAAAAACCAACTCAATCACCAGCGGGCACTGTGGCGACACGGTGTACTGGATAGTTCAATTGCGTGCAATCCAGAGCTGGGACACCGGTTCGAATCCTACCCGTACCAAGAGGGACATGACTTTTACTGCTTGCACCAGTAATGGATTGGGGTCCGTCATGTCTATCCCCAAATTAGGTGTGGATGATTTACCGTGTGGGAGAGTAAAGGAGGGACCGGGACTGCAAATCCCTTAAGGGTTCTAATGGGTGATCACCACGCTGGTTTCGATCAGACTTTGAGTCCCCTGAACGCCTGGTCGTCACTCTGACTAACTCTTTGCACAAATTTAACTTATACCAAAGTATTTTTAACCAAGCCTTATAGACTTTTCCAAGCAAAATCTGAAAAGTTCACGAGGCTGTTTGGCTTTTTCAGGCAAAATTTGACAAGGTAACAAGGTTTAAAATGTCAAATTTTGCTTGAAAAAATCTACAAGGCTAATTTTGCTTGTGATATTGTCAAAATTTGCTTGAAATAATCTACAAGCCTTGTGATTTTGTCAAATGTTGCTTGAAAAAATCTACAAGGCTATAAGCCTTGTGATATTGTCAAATTTTGCTTGAAAAAATCTACAAGCCTTGTGATCTTGATAAATTTTGCTTGAAAACATCTACAAGGCTAATTTTGCTTGTGATCTGGTCAAATTTTGCTTGAAAAAAATCTACAAGGCTATAGCCTTGTGATTTTGTCAAATTTTGCTTGAAAAAAATCTACAAGGCTATAGCCTTGTGATTTTGTCAAATTTTGCTTGAAATAATCTACAAGGCTATAGCCTTGTGATCTTGTCAAATTTTCCTTGAAAAAATCTAAAAGGTTATAGCCTTGTGATTTTGTCAAATTTTGCTTGAAGAAATCTACAAGGCTATAGCCTTGTGATCTTGTCAAATTTTGCTTGAAAAAAATCTACAAGGCTATATAGCCTTGTGATCTTGTCAAATTTTGCTTGAAATAATGTACAAGGCTATAGCCTTGTGATCTTGTCAAATTTTCCTTGAAAAAAATCTACAAGGCTATAGCCTTGTGATCTTGTCAAATTTTGCTTGAAAAAAATCTACAAGGCTATATAGCCTTGTGATTTTGTCAAATTTTCCTTAAAAAAATCTACAAGGCTAAAGCCTTGTGATCTTGTCAAATTTTGCTTGAAAAAAATCTACAAGGCTATAGCCTTGTGATTTTGTCAAATTTTGCTTGAAGAAATCTACAAGGCTATAGCCTTGTGATCTTGTCAAATTTTGCTTGAAATAATGTACAAGGCTATAGCCTTGTGATCTTGTCAAATTTTGCTTGAAAAAATCTACAAAATCTACAAGTCTTGTCAAATTTTGCTTGAAAAAAATCTACAAGGCTATATATATATAGCCTTGTGATTTTGTCAAATTTTCCTTAAAAAAATCTACAAGCCTTGTGATCTTGTCAAATTTTGCTTGAAAAAAATCTACAAGGCTATAGCCTTGTGATTTTGTCAAATTTTCCTTGAAAAAATCTACAAGGCTAATTTTGCTTGTGATATTGTCAAAATTTGCTTGAAATAATCTACAAGCCTTGTGATTTTGTCAAATTTTGCTTGAAAAAATCTACAAGGCTAATTTTGCTTGTGATCTTGTCAAATTTTGCTTGAAAAAAATCTACAAGGCTTTATAGCCTTGTGATTTTGTCAAATTTTCCTTAAAAAAAATCTACAAGGCTAAAGCCTTGTGATCTTGTCAAATTTTGCTTGAAATAATGTACAAGGCTATAGCCTTGTGATCTTGTCAAATTTTGCTTGAAAAAAATTTTGTCAAATTTTGCTTGAAGAAATCTACAAGGCTATAGCCTTGTGATCTTGTCAAATTTTGCTTGAAAAAAATCTACAAGGCTATAGCCTTGTGATTTTGTCAAATTTTCCTTGAAAAAATCTACAAGGCTATGTGATCTTGTGAAATTTTGCTTGAAGAAATCTACAAGGCTATAGCCTTGTGATCTTGTAAAATTTTCCTTGAAAAAATCTACAAGGCTATAGCCTTGTGATCTTGTCAAATTTTGCTTGAAAAAAATCTACAAGGCTGTGATTTTGTCAAATTTTCCTTGAAAAAATCTACAAGGCTATAGCCTTGTGATCTTGTCAAATTTTGCTTGAAAAAAATCTACAAGGCTATATAGCCTTGTGATTTTGTCAAATTTTGCTTGAAAAAATCTACAAGGCTAACTTTGCTTGTGATATTGTCAAAATTTGCTTGAAATAATCTACAAGGCTTATATAGCCTTGTTATTTTGTCAAATTTTGCTTGAAAAAATCTACAAGGCTAATTTTGCTTGAAAAAGTCCATAAGGCTATTGTGATCTTGTTGGAAAAGATCTTTCTTGGAAAGGTCTATAAGGCTTGGTTAAACATACTTTGGTAGAATAGTTGTTAAAGTTAAATAAAGTTAAAGTAAATTTGTGCAAAGAGTTAGTCAGAGTGACGACCAGGCTTTCAGGGGACTCAAAGTCTGATCGAAACCAGCGTGGTGATCACCCATTAGAACCCTTAAGGGATTTGCAGTCCCGGTCCCTCCTTTACTCTCCCACACGGTAAATCATCCACACCTAATTTGGGGATAGACATGACGGACCCCAATCCATTACTGGTGCAAGCAGTAAAAGTCATGTCCCTCTTGGTACGGGTAGGATTCGAACCGGTGTCCCAGCTCTGGATTGCACGCAATTGAACTATCCAGTACACCGTGTCGCCACAGTGCCCGCTGGTGATTGAGTTGGTTTTTAATACTACTTATATTATTCACTCACTACGTCAAAGCAAAATAGAAAAAGAGACAGCAGCGGGAGTTGAACTCGGACCTCGTTGCTCTCAGACAATTCGTTAAGAATGTAGCTACAGGGGTAAGCTATAACCGACGCAGGTTGTGGTTCGTCATGTAATTAAGATGGTGGTAAGCCTCGGCTGCTCATACCTTTTGATGACCAATGTCATTTTGACTAAAATCACAAGGGGGTAAGCCTTGATGCTAATTCCTTTAGATGCATGTCATTTTGACTAAAATCACAAGGGGGTAAGCCTTGATGCTCATTCCTTTAGATGTATGTCATTTTGACTAAAATTACAAGGGGTTAGCCTTGGTGCTCATTCCTGATAATGTAATTTTATTTACACTCAAACCGCGATTTTCGAATTTAATTGAAACAACAAACCATAAACACGTGAGAGAGACAGACCTTCATTAAATCATCATTTCAGTTGAATATTAAGAACTTCGTGTATAAAATTAAAAGATAATTCCTTCATACAGAGACGTGGTTTGTATCCAATTTGAGCCCCAAAACTGATAAAAACGCAAGTAAGGCCAGCATTTTTATCCAATTTGGGCCCAAAACTAAACAGAAATCACAAGGGGGTAAGTCCACAGTTTTTATCAAATTTGAGCCCAAAACGTTTTCGTGAGAAAATTTGACAAGTTCACAGAGACTTTTTTCGGACAAAACAAGTTCACAGGGTCTGGTAGACCTTATCAAGCATAATTTGATAAGTTCACAAGCCTTGTAGACCTTTTCAAGCATAATTGTACAAGTTCACGCCTTGTAGACCTTTTCAAGCAAAATTTGACAAGCTCGAAAAAGTACACAAGGCCTTAAGTACTGTTAGCTCGAAAAAGTAGCTCTGAACTTTTCCCTAAACAAAACGTACAAGCCTTGTGAACTTTCCCTACAAAAAGTACACAAAGGGCAGTGCGAATTTTTCGCTTGAAAAAGTACGCAAGGCCTTGTGAACTCTTCCCTCAAAAAAGTTACAAGGCCTTGTAACCTTTTTCAGGCAATGTACACAAGGCCTGTACACTTTTCTGGCAAAATTCGTCAAGAAGGTTATTAAATAACTGTTGGAGTCTGGACACCAAAAACACAAAACATTAAATTCATCTATATAAGGATTAATTCCATGTTTTATTTGAAAATGGAATGTTGGAGTTTACAGCTTTGCTACAAAACATCACAACAAAATAATTTCCTCTTCACGAAGAAATTTCATTTGAAGAACCAGTTTGAAAAGATCTTTGAGGTAAAGTAAAGAAACTTATAATTATTTAGATTTTTAAAGCTCGTGAATTGTACATGATCATCATTTGAGTGCCACTGCCAAAATTAGGATTTTCTTGTGGTCAGCTAGTTGTTAGGCTCAAGCAGCTGTAAGAACTTGGCTTTACATTGTTTACTCAGTCCTAAGCATGCACACATTCTATAGACGATGTGACCTATGTTTACATTCAAACCACCCTCTGTTGACAAAACACTGTATACGTCATGTTTCGCCGGGCAAAATGACGCATAGTCATGGTAAGATTGCATACACTTTCTAGCTGGCTGCCAAAACACAAAGGTTTTGCCCGACAGCATGCGTGCGAATCATGTTATGGTTTTCGAGTGACGTCAGAGGTCACATCGTCTATAGAACAATAGTTCCAGTCTTGCTGCCACCTAGTGTCCCCAAAAGGCTCCAATTGATTGGGGTTTATACCAGAAACAGAATGTACAGACTCCCTTGCAATATGCGTCTCACGCAGCTATCCAGACCACCATGTGGGGAGTAGTCAGATAAAACACCAGTCAGAAAAACTATTACTCTACTTTTGTGTCGGACCAAGAAAGATTGACTAGAGCGGGACTTGGGACAGGTAACCTCTGGAGTAACAGGCCCACACTTAACTGAGCTATCCAGCCCTACTGTTGGCCGTCTCCAACCATTTTTAATATCTTTGTTCAGGTGCCAGTCAGAAGCTGAACAACCTGAATTCTTCAAAAGATTTCCTCCACAATGAAGCCAGTGTGCAATGACGTTATTGCAAAGGATTCCTGTACAATTATTGATACAATATTTTAGTCTATGTACTTCGCGTCAGACTGCTGCCATTCATTGTCTATTAACAGTAAATATATACATGTATACACATTATTGTACATCAAGTTGACCAACCCAAACTAAAGACTCTTGCTCGATTACAAAAGAACTTGGGATAGTCTGGGTTGGTCAACAGTCATAAATACTAGACACATTAATTACACAAACTACTTTAACAAAGGTTCACGTCCAATAATCTCTGAGTGCTTGTAACATGCAGAAGTTAATCTACATTAAGGCAACTTGTTTTCAAAAAACCAGGAAACTGACTTGGACACAAATGTTTGCTAAATCGCCCTACAAGCTTTTCAGTGAAATAAAACCCAAGAAAGAAAAGGAAAGCAGAAGAGAACCTGCTAAAAAACTTGCTAAGCACCCATCAAAAGTTGCTTGGCAGAAACAGGTTACCAGCCAAACTACCATCAAACTTACATTGTTGCGAGTGGTGCCCCACTAACCCTGTGCTTTGCAAATCAATTTTCTGTATTTTCTGCTTAACAGCTTTTAAATGAAATTGGGCCCTTGTGGTTTAGGGGTCTGTCCAGTAAATGTCTTTGCCAAGCAAAAAGTGAGTGGGGTAGCAGTGGTAACCGTGTAAACTTTATGGAATGTTGGCTAGTAACCTGTTTCTGACAAGCAAGATTTTGTCTGAACTTTGTAAGTTACATGTTTTATAAAATTTTGCCATGGGGTGAGCAGTAGTCGTGGTTTAAATCACGTGAATTGCAAAAATGGAGTTTGAGTTATCAGGGTATCAATCTGAATCTCATCAAGATGCTGTGGGTGTTTGTTGTAGGTGTGTCAGAGGCATGTCAGAGGGGTGTCCAGAGGGGTGCAGGTGTAGGGACACTCATCAGAGGGGAATCCAGGGGCTCTGGGACTGCTACAGGACTAGGTATGTATGCCTCAATCTTCTTCAAGACATTACTGTATAGGTCTCGAACCTCTTGACTGTGCTGTGAAGAGGAACAAATGAAAACAAAAAGTTAAGCAAGTTTACGGGTGAATCCAGAGGCTTAGAAGTTCATTCTTAAAGTGGGATCTTAACATCTATGTGAACCAAGGCCAATGCCATGAAGGCAAAGCAGGCCAGTAGTGTTTGTGTCTTTCAATAAACATTTCATTCTGCCACCCTGCTTCTGTGCTAGTCCAAGGGATCCAAGAGGTCATCGATCTGGTCACACCATTTTTGTCCAGCACGCGCTGCTCACTCATAACCTTTGGCACTAATTTCATTGAACTGCTGTTTAAGCAGACATTATTGCAGAAATAAGCAGAATACCAGTCACAAATTGTACATGAGAATGGTATTGTGGCTGGTAGCATAATTCTGTTGTGCTTACATGTAGCTACTTTTCGTGCTTGAAGACACTTGACACTATTGGGTATTGTCAAAGACTAGTCTTCTCACTTGGTGTATCTCAAAATATGCATTAAATAACAAACCTGTGAAAATTTGAGCTCAAATGGTCATCAAAGTTGCGAGATAATAATTAAAGAAAAAACGCCCTTGTCACACGAAGTTGTGTGTTTTCAGATGCTTAATTTCGAGACCTCAAAATCTAATTCTGAGGTCTCAATAGCAAATTCCTGCAAAATGACTTCTTTCTTGAAAACTATGTTACTCAGAGGGAGCTGTTTCTCAGAAAGTTATATAATGTACTATCAACAGCTCCCTCTTACTTGTTACCAAGTAAGGTTTTATACTAATAATTAGCAATGGAGTCCACTGCCTTTAACTTGTGAAATTTCTAAATGAATGCAGTTCAGGGTAACCTTTAAAAAACATAGTAAGATTGGGGGGAATCACGTCAAACTACATTTTGACCTATACAAAGCACCCTGAAAATCCTTATAAGTTTTTAAAAAGCTTGCGTGCAAAGAAGTCACTTTTCTGAACTTTTCCTCTCATTCCTACCGGTGGTTAGTGATGAGAGGAATATATGACCCCATGACCTCACTTCCTTCAGCTTACCTCTGTTTTGGGCTCCAGTCTGTCCATCAACTTTGACGTCCTCTCCGAAGGCACTTTGTGGAAAACATACTCCAACAGTCGCAATGTGTGTCTAAGAACATTCTCCTGAATGCCAGATCCAAGGAGAAACTCCTCGAAAATGAGGTTACAAAAATTCACTGAGGAGAAATCCTCTCCCATCAGCGCCAGCTGAGACATAAAAGGATGTAAGAAGATATCATCGTAAGACATGTTGCTCTCTGTCTTGGTAATCTTAGGGAGGACCCTGAAGAGGGCATCTTTGTTCCTCTGTCTTGTGATGTGTAAGATGTAGTAAAGGAGGAGGGTTGAAGCGATGCGGTCCTTACGAGAGGACTTCAGGAGTTGACCGGGGACATCCTTGAGTTTGGGATCGTCTTCTGTTTCGTGGATACGTCTGTTGATATTACGAATGTAGTCATCAGTCAGCAATGACATAAGACTTGGAAGAAATCTCAAAACAAGGTCATTTTCCTGTAGAAATGAAACAAAACAGAATTCTATACAAAATCCAGCGACAGCACAGACAAAAGTAAATTATGATTTTGCAATTTGGTTAACAGTTTACGCTGGTATCTGCCAAGAATGATGACTATTACCCTTGTCAATGGTTCCGTTTTCATTTAAAACAGCCTTCAACTCACTATTATCAACAAAACAAAACTAAATAAAACTTGTTTTCCAAACCACAGCTTAGGGTCCAGCTACAGGCTCCATTTTGATGTTGAGCTGCTGTGCAAAATGCACACTGATCCAAAGACGACTGAGCCCAAGTGGGAGCCCAAGCAAATCCGTTTAAAAAAGAAGATAACAAAACACAAAAATTCAGCTTACCATTTTGGGCTCATGGAAGTGCTGTTTGTCAATCATATCCCAAGCTCCGAGACCCAATGCCAACATTCTGAGCAATAGCAATAGTACAGCACTTTCCTGGTAAAAACAAACAGCATTATAGACTAATTTAAATATCAAGTAATCGATCACAACTGCCTGGGAAAAATGTACTATAGAGTGGGTCTGGACTTGCGACCTCCTGACTAATGTGCCAGCACTATACCAACTCAGTCAATGTTGGGGTTCTTCCTATTTTGTAAATGTTTATTTTTTTACGGGGGTGCCAGCTAGAAGCCAATGAACCTAACCTGCTGTATAGAATGAAATAGTTTTGGATCCCTCAATCTAAAACCACATTCCTCAGAAGTGAATTATTTCTATAAATATTATGCAATGTGAACAGGTGCAGTGCTTCTTACTATTCCAAGTAAGTTGTCATGGTAATTATTTTGTTTAAGCAATTACCAAAGGTATACCCTTTCTTTTAACGGACAGGATGATGGCAATGTGATAAAGGACAAAGCTGAAAGAAGAATCCTTTTCAATAATATTGCAAGGCCACATCCCTGCAAAGTCTCTTATTGAAGTTGTCCTAAAATTTGGGCAGTTTTGCATTTGCACGGGTGTTAACACTTACCCTAGGTAGTTTTTCGGAGCTCATTAGTTGCTGCATTACTTTGATGCTACTTGTAGCGATGGTGTGAATAGAAAATGGATCACACAAGATCATAGACAGGTCACTAAAAAGAATAATTATACAAAACACAGTTTAGTAACTATACATAATTAAAACTTCAAATAATAACCCATAGGGTAAACTGACTGGGTATATTTTTTAATGATTTGGGGTTCACAAAGAAAAAAATTCTAGTGAATTTTTCTTTGTTCAACCCCAAATTACATATAGAACTTGTTTCAAAAAGAGCCATAAAAATGACGTTAATAATCTCACCCAAGTACTTGTTCTTGACCTCTCCTCACTCCATCCAGGAACCCCTGTAGCTCCCTCGCTCGTTTCTCATCAACAAACTTCTCCCTGATACAGGCATCCAAGCACCACGTAAACTTATGACACGGATCCTCTGTACATATCTCATGAACCTCCATATCATGTAAGGCCATGAGCAGCTCCGCTCTCAGTGTACAGTAATGGACTGTCCTCGTCCGCAGAAACAACGTCCTTAAAAACTGCAACACCATGTCATACAGACGGATGCTCTTTCCGATCATCTGAGCGAGTTTTTGAACCACTTCACCCTGGCGGCGAGTTTTAGGAGTCACTGAGAAAAACATGTGAGAGTTGATGGTTTCACTTCCAAATAGGATGGCCTCTTTACTTTTAATATAGTCCGATAATATGGGAGAGACTTCATCCCCATACAGGGACGGATTTTGCTCCCAGATTTGGCGTTTGACTTCCATCGAAGCGCATTTATAAAGCTCTCGATCCTCTACAACGACAGCTAGGTATTTGGATGGAACTCTTGGAAGAAGCTTCATGATTTCCATGACGACAGGCTGAACAGATTTAACCCGGATGAGCGGGAAGCATTTAGAGAGCAACTCTTCGATGGTCTTGTAGGATTTCTTGTTGCCGACTTCAGAAAGTTGTCTGCATTTATCAATGAGCTGTTGTCGAAGTTCTTCCATGATGGAGCGATGGAATTCATATCTACGAATGTTGTGAAGGTCTAGTAAGGGTAAGGCTGGTTGGAGGGTTGGTAAGAGGATTCCATTCTCTGCTTGGAAGTCTTCGATGGCCTGTTGGGGATCAGTGCAATTAGTCAGCGCTTCCCGCAGATGGTCTGGCCCAGCGATACCAATTTCTTCAAATCCAGACATTCTCACTGATGTCAGAGTGATTCCTCAGAGAGTTTCAAGGATTCTGTACACACAAAAATTATTCAATTATTGTTAAATTATGGCAATGTGAAGACAATGCTTTTAACTGTATTATTTTTTTCAACTGATCTATATGGGATGACTAATTTTTTTTTTTTAAAGTAAATCTGAAGTGAAGCATTCAAGTAGAATAACTTTCCGGATGGCGCCACCACTTTTTCACTCATTTTTAGAAAAAGAGATATCTCATTGAGGTAAATTAGATACTATATTATTTCATATCGAATGAAAAAGTGGTGGCGCCATACGAAAACTTTTCCTTCAAGTATAATACTTGATTCTTGAAGTTGAAAACATTTTTTTAACAACAAAATAAAAAATATTTCTTCAATTGAACTTCAATTGAAGAAATATTTTTTATTTCGTTGTTAATTGAAGCTAACGATAATTACAAATCCATTTGGATAAAAACATTTCACAATAGAATAGATGGATTGCAATACGCCTCATTGACCACCATCGCCTAATGCAACCCGATTACGAAGTGTCAAATACAGCCCGTCAAACCCCAACACACAGCATGTATGCACACCACCGTCGACTGCATTGGAATAGTATGTGTGTCGGAATTACGTTACTTTCCGTAGTGTCTATTGTAAAAGGTCAATGCATTGTTATCAAACGGTCTTTTCCTCAACGGGTGGAAACACGGTCAAACAAAGCCTTTACTTCCCGAGTGCTCCTTACCAAACCATACAGTTATAATTCACAAAATACATACCCAGCGTGTCTCTGTTACTTCAAGAGAATTCCCAGTAACTTCTAGAGCTGTTTGACGCCTCAAACCAGAGCAGGACTTGGTTTTGTCAGCCGCAGTGAAATTAACGACTGCTTTCTCCAAAAATGGCCGCCATGGGCCAATTTGTAAATGCGCATGCGTACTAATACAAAACTAAAAAGTAGTGAAATGTGAAGGAGGGGGGGGGGGGGCGTTGGGAGGAGGGGGGGGGGGTTAAAAGAGAGGTAGCCTAAGGTATTTCTACCTCCATGCCTACGGTATCATCATTCATGTGTACACGTTTGTATCATTACCCCAAAATAGTACACTTATATGTTCCTGTAGCAGACCGGGGGAAATGTTTGAAAAAGAAAACAAAATTGCGCTATATCAATCATGGAGGTATTTCAGGCCTATAATTTAATCCTAGCCGGATCTGTTCAGACTAATTGTTTTTCTTGAGCAGAGCTCTTTATAAATTTTAGTCAAACCTTCTTTTGAAAAAAACTCACAAATTTTTTTTTGCTCTGCCACCCCGGTGTCCACCTGAGGGGGGATGGGCAAAGTGGAAGATAAGATAACAATGTTATCTCCCAAAACCTAAAAGCGCAAATCTGTTTCAATGATTTGACTCACGTATATTACATGACGTTTCATCTGCCTCGTTGGCGCAGTCGGCAGCGCGTCAGTCTCATAATCTGAAGGTCGTGAGTTCGAGCCTCACACGGGGCACTGTTCTTTTACTCTACGGTGGAACTTTCCTTTGAATGAACATTTTTTAGTTGCAAGATGTTTTTCAAATTATGTGACAATGCAAGTTCTTCTAACTCACTTTTAAACAAAGAAAAAAAAGGGCATTTTTCATAGTCGTTATACTTCAACGCAATGATTTTGGCCCTCAAGAACAAAAGACCACATGAGTTTTAAAGTTTCAGTAAAAGGATTTTTTTTTTCCGGTAGAAGCAATCATTTAATTGGACGAGTAGCCGGCGAGCAAAGAAACGTCACATCTGGGAGAAAAACGGATTTAAATAATTAAACTATTCTTATCAACCCACCAGTTTATGCGATATCAGGCTGATTGATCAAACGTCGAATGAGATTGTACTGCATTGTATTAAAGTTTGATTTGCTATTGTTTTCATTCCTTTTTAAGAGCAAAAAGGTATCATCAGTCGTGAACTGAAAAGCACGTTGGAATCGGTACAAAATTAAGGCTTGGATTCATCATATATTGAGCCACAAGAGGGCGCTGTTGAAACCGCGCGTGATGTTCAGTTTAATTTTCTTTCCCCACCGCTGCTGCTCATTTTTAACTAATCTGGGTCGATAATTTAATATCAAGGAGGAAGAAAAACTGAAGAAGTAAAGGTAAGCCTGAAAAGCGCTATCAATATTTTTGCAAAGTTGTATTTTTTGTTGAATATTTAGATGGTTCGAGCTTGCTCAAAATCGGAACCATTTGCACTGCATCTAAATTGTGATAATTTATCTAATTCCAACTAAGTAATACTATCTACATAATAATATTACCCCTACTGATTTACTCCTACTAGAACTATTACTTTATTATTTCGGTTTCGTCCGGCTATCGTCTCTACGGGAGACGATAGCCGGACGAAACTGAAATAGTTCTATCTAGGAGTAAGTTACCCCCACCAGCGGAGTGGCAGTGTCCTACTTCTATCTAGAAACTACATGATATAGTTTTAGGGGCTAGTTTAGTTAGATTAGATTTAGAAGTAACCAGTGTCCCAGCCAGTAACCATGGTGGTAGAATTAACTGCGGTGTCCAGTGACAATTAATTACGGTTTGTCGTTGTTTGGTATTCATATAATTGTGAACCTCTAGGAGTAGGAGTCTAGTTGTAACTTGGTTGGGGTAGCGGTTATTTTAGGATCATCCAATAAAAAATGAAATTTCAAAATCATTGTTGGTTTTTTTTCTTTATTTATTTATTAATCAGTCTTACTTTGTACTCTTGTCACTCATAATAGAAAACTGAATGTAGAGTCGCAATAATTTGAAAGTGAAACCCTTTGCCCTGGTCCCTGACTGACGTTCTCAAACCTCAAAATTTAACTTTTTTCTTCATGTTCTTATTTTCTTTAGATTTAATGCAAATTAACTTGCATCTACACTTCTTCAAGCTATGTCACTTACAACGAAAACTAAGATAGTTATCTTAGCCGGTGTATCAGCTCTGGCTGGTTTGATTTTGGCCACAAGTTACTTCAAACGTCGCAGACGGGGCCAGAGACAACGATTTCTGTCACCAAGATCAAACCTTCCAGTTAGCAGCCATCATGACACACTTCACACAAATGGACGTGAGTGCACAATCTTAAGTCTTTCTTTAAATTTAACTCAGTCTTATTATTCATCCCTGACTATAAATTGGTTTTAAGCATTCCTCAGACCCTTAGTGTTGTTGGTTTTTGGTATTGATGTGGTGGTGTTTGTTTGTTGAGAATTTGATATAGTTTTGCAAAGAACCTAGAAAACTAGAAGTTTGATAGGTGACATTAGCTTGTGTTTAATCTTTTTGTTACTGTGTTTTACCTTCAGCAGTTCCACAGACAAGTCGCACGCGGAGAGCCCTCATTAGCCCACAGGTGGAATCACCCAAAGGATTTGCGAGATTATCACGACTTTCCCGCTCCACTTCCCGTAAATCCATCATATCAGCCATAGCATCAAGGACCTCCCATGCCTCCATGTTCAACGACAGTCTGAATGGCTCAGTAAATTCACTTCTCAGTGATGCAGCCTCGACTAAATCTGGCGAGAGGACTCCGACTAATGAACCGATTTCAGTTGAGAGACTTTTCCAGTTAGGTACGAAAGTTTTAAGTATTTTGTAGAGCTGAAAATACTGACTGACATTTAAATAATGATGTCACTTTTATACTGGAGGAAGCCGACAAGTCCAGAGGTTGTTTGAACTCAAGATATTCTACATGTAACCGTGTCAAAATCTTGGTTTTAATGGTGTTCCTTTTGTTTAAACTGTACTTGAAGGCTTAACTTGTATTTCTACCCTTGAGTATCTTAGACTGTTGGTTGAAACATTTCTCTCACAGCAAAACAGGCCCAGTGAAAGTAATTTGTCTTGCAATAGTTTGATTTGTAAATTTCTCGATAATGCCAGTGTTGTCTTGATATCTTTTTGATGAATTTTTGTATGATCTACCTTGATTTTCAGGTATGGAGTCATTTGATAATGCAGTGTCCTTCTGGGAGGACGCGATGGATCTTAGAGTCGTCCAAGACATTGAGGAAGATGGTAACTCAGACGAGACAAGTAGGGTGAGTCTGAATGTCAATATTGTGAAAATTCATTCCATTCTGAGTAAATTTGTCAACTTTCACATTGTACTGAATACTTGATGACGTACAAAGGGTAGAACAAAGAACCAGTTCTGTGGAAAGAGCAAAAGGGAAGTTTGTAATCGCTTAGTTGTAAAAAAAACCACCCTTATCATTCTCTTTCTTTGGATAATCTCTCTCCTGAACGAAGCAACCGTAATCAGATTTTGACAAATTTTCCTCCTTTTTTTGCACCAGGAAAGCAGCAAGACAGAGTTGACGTACTCCTTGGAGAAACTCTTGACAAGTGTCTACCATCTTCAGGAGGAGTGCGAGGGTGTGGCACTCAGTATGCCTAATCTTGCCTTCACATCCTCCGAGATGCGAAGCATCGCTGATGAAATCTCAACGTTGAGAGAACAGAGAGAGAGGGATGAGGATGCGTCATCTACAGATTCCTTTGTCTCGGCAACAGAGGTAAGGATCTTGCTAATTGCTTTCGTCCTTTGGATGAGACGTTAAGCCATTGGTCCCAAGTGTTGTGTAACGCATGTAAAAGAACCCAGTGCACTTATCGAAAAGAGAAGAGGTTTGCCACGGTGTTCCTGGCTGTGGCTGCTGTATGCACCATAGCACCTTGCAAACCCTTATAAGATGCTACATAATTGGGTCTCAGAATCCGTCACTACAATAACCTATCTTTCTGAAAGTTTATATATACTCAGCGCATTGAGTACCTTGTTTGGTAGATACGTGCGCTATATAAGACTTCGATATTATTCTTATTATTTTGAAAAAGAAGCAAAGAGAAGCTGATAGACAGGAGTCTTAAGATTTGTACAATGTGTACTGGAGTGCTGCTGAATGTTCTAAGACAAGAGTCAAACAAGAAAAGAATCAAGTAGGATTTGAAATTGTGCATGGTGGGAGTATAAGTAGGGTGAGGTTTGTGGCAACACCATGTGAAAATCTCTTTTGAGTTATGTTACTTCCGAGAAAAAAACCTGTGGTCGATGACTTATGGTGAGGGATGCAGGAATGAGCAGTTTATTCAGATGAAAGTGCTTCCCTGCATCTAACAACTTCAGCATATCTTGGGTATCTTGCCTCATCGTTAAGATTGCTCTCTCTCTCTCTCTCTTTAGTTAGAGGAGCTAGAACAAGAGTTGAGTGCTTCATCATCAGGGCAGGTTTCTCCGTCTTCATCATCTGCCTCTTTAAGTAGCAAACCAAGACCAAGGAAGAATGAAGTTTATGAGAATTCTCTTCTTGCAGTCCGGGAAGGTGTAATCGAGTGTAGGAGAATAAGGTATTGTAGATCATTTTGAAACATGAACTATACCCAGCCAACATAGACACATATCAAAGACCATCTTTGAGAGGCATTTTGCAGGTAGTTGTTTTCACTCAATCCAAACAATCACATGGAGGAGGATTTGTGATAGTTTTTATTTGAATTGAAACGGCCCTTCAGTAGTAAGCCTTGTCAATCTTAACAGGAAAAAAAAACAGAACAGGGAACTAAGAGACTTGAGGTATTCAAAGCCGTCTTAAACAATTTCTTGAAGTTCCTTTAAAGGCACTGTACTTGTTTGGTGATTGTCAAAGACCAGTGTTCTCACTTGGTGTATCCCATCGTAACCATAAGATAACA
The DNA here is from genome assembly GCF_902459465.1 of Asterias rubens. Taxonomy (NCBI): domain Eukaryota; kingdom Metazoa; phylum Echinodermata; class Asteroidea; order Forcipulatida; family Asteriidae; genus Asterias; species Asterias rubens. The sequence goes on from NC_047080.1 coordinate 673,882, forward strand.
AGCCTGTGAAAACTTGGGCTCAATTGGTCATCGAAGTTGCGGGAAAATGATGAAAGAAAATCCACACCCTTGTTTGGCGAATTTGTGTGTTTTCAGATAGGAATAAAAGACTTCTAGCTAGAAGTCTTTGAAATTACCTCTTTCTCAAACATAACGTTACTTCAGAACAATGTTTTATACTATCAACAGCTCTCCAATGCTCGTTACCAAGTCAGTTTTTAAGTTAATATTTGTTTTGAGTATGAAATTTCAAAACGTGTACCTTCCCTGTATTTAAGATTTTTCTCCTATTGTTTACCGTTAACATAGATTAGAGAGATTTTCATTATTACAAGTCTGTTTTTTGTTTCTCTTGAAAGGACCAAGATGCTGCGCTGTCGTAGCGATGAAGATTTCCTTGCCAAATTGCACTGTATAAGATTAGCAATGACTTTGCTTCTCGAAGACCAGAGCATTGCTGACTGGTTTGTTCTAATGGGGAAGCAACTAATAGGCGACCTTCTCGTCAAAGCAAACTATGTAAGTTGAGTAAGAATAAATAATCATACCTATTTCAAAAGAGAAAATGTTCTCTTTACCAAAATTTGTGGACACTTAAAAGAGTCTTACTTTCATTTGCTTTGCAGGACACAGAAGAATTTGAAGAAGCATTTGATGAACTAATGAAATACGTCAGGGATCCACAGAATTTTAAGGAAATTGAGAAAGAACTTAGGGCAAGAAAGGTAAATTTATCTTGAATTATTCTAGGAACAGTGTTACTTTTCTAAATTGCCAGTTTGAATGGAGTCTAGGGAGTAAAATGATTTACAAGGCAACTTTGTCACAAACTTTCCTTACATTTTTGTAGGTTCGCTTCTTGTCCTTCTACGATATTGTCTTGGATTTCCTTCTCCTGGATGCATTCGATGATCTTGAAGACCCACCGACATCAATCACATGCGTCACACAAAACAGATGGTTATCAAACAGGGTCAAGGAAACAGTGAGTTAATTCCCCCTCTCAAAGTTTATACAAAATTAATAGTGTTAGAATGATTTTTTTTTAAACAAAATTGTCATAAGCAGCCACATAAGTTGTGTCTCAGCTTACACTAGACATGAGCTCGAAGGGAATTTTTGTCTTACAAGCTAAACAAAAAGATGAGAAAAATTGTCTTTGCTCTGAAGTTCCTTTTAAATAGTCTCCTTTTAAATATGAAATGTAATTTACAATGCACACAAATGTGAAGGGTACCACTGTTAGATGTTTGTTTTGGTTTTTTTTCTCCAGGCTCTTGTTTGTTTTTGATTATACTTTATGACTTAATTTTATGCAGGCCGTCTCTACAGCAGTGTGGTCTGTCCTAGCAGCTAAACGCAGAATGCTTAAGGTAAATGCCAAGGGCTTTAATTGGAGTCTGGAAAGTTGGAAACACCAGCAATTATGAAGTAAATCAATTTTAAAGTGATTAATTAAGTAAACAAGGACTGGCAGGGTTCTGGCACTTGATTCAATGACCAAGACTCAATTTGGTGGCTCTGCTGGGCTTATCACAAAACTCTGCACTTACACAGTGCCCTGTAAAGCACGTCATTCTGTGAGCTGTACGCACAACGTTAAAAAATTGGGCCCGCTTTCAAAACTTGCTGATACCAACTGTTGGAACAGTTTATCAACTTATTTTTACTAATTTCTGTTTATTTATTTTTTCCTAATAGAACCCTAAGGGTTTCTTGGCCAAGGTTTATTTGATCTCTTACCATGTGACGCCAGCACTAGCGTGGGGCTTCCTTGGCTCAGACCACCATCTTAAACATCTGATGGAATTCTTTAAGGTAAGCGAGACTCCAGTTGCAGTTTATTTCATTTTGTTAATTGAGATCTTTCATTGAGGAACCATCCTCGCATTGGACATGCTTGTAACTATCTTGGTGCACAGTCACCAGTGATCATTGTCTACAGCCTGTGGATGGGATGTCAGACCAGCACAGTATTATAATATTTGCAAATCAACAAAATTAAAACAATTGGAGAGAGAAGTTAGGAACAATGTTACCTGTTGGTCTACATGTCAAGAATATCCACAAAAGACTTTCAGTGTTTGATGTCCCAGAACTAACGACTACCCACAGATTCTGTCTTGCACATTTCTTACTTTACCAACTCCTCTTGCAGGAACAAGTGTTGGGCTTCGCACGGGATATGTTTTCGTTGCGGAAGTGTCGATATTCAAGTTTGGCAGAACTTGGAGATGACATCTTGGCACTGGCTAAACACTACAGCACAATAGCATCACAAAAGCTAAGTTCATGATGAAAGTCAACTGCAATTTTTATGTTATTTTATCTTGAAAAAATCCCAAGTGGTTCTGCAGCTAGTACGATTCATCAAGGCTTTCATTTTTTGCTGATAAAAAGATTTTAACATATATTTTGCATGTTTGTCTATTATAAAAAATACTGTACTTACTTTTTATTTGTCATGGATTCAAGGCTTTTCCCAGATTTGCAAAGCTCTGTGGATTGAGTTAAATTCCATTCATTAAGTCATGTTTTTATCGGACATTTTTTATTTAAAACAAAAAGGAATAATGATGTACTGTTGCCAAAATGTTTTTAAAATCACCTTTATTGTCTACAAAAATTCAACATTACACATATCTACCTTAATATTCGCAATTGAAGAGATTATATAAAGAAAGGATCCGTATGAACTACATTAAAAAGTAAATAAATTGGACATCTATGCAATCAAATTCATTGATAATATTTATATTTGGTGCAATCATAATGTAGGCAGAATTTGTAAAGGGAAAGACGTATAAATGTATTTTGAAAATTGAAATACAAGAAACTTTTAAAATGCACAGACAAAGAAGAAAAGGTTCCTATTTGAAGTGAGATTTGATCAGATAAAAACAACATTTGGTTGGAAGGTAGTGGATCTCTCTCTATTTGTAACACAAAAATAATGGCTTGGGAATTATGTGTTCGCTCCATGCCAAAACCAAGCACTTCTTGCCAAACTTGGTCGATTGCTCACAATTTGAGGTATTGCATGGTGAGGTATCAATATATATTTGGTTTGCGGTAACACCATGTAAGTATCTACTTGCCAGGTAGAGTTTGTTCTTAGACAACTGTCTTTCTATATTCTACTACCGCGGAGTAGATTTATCAGATCGTTACGATCCTATATGCTTATGTAGTCGCCCCATCAAATTTTCTATACCTTCCGCCTAGGTAGTAGATAAAAAGCAGGACAGTTCTTTTCAGAACTGAGAAGTCGCTTGAACAATCCAATGAATCCTCTCCGCGGTGGTAGAATATAGTCAGACAGTTCTTTAAAGAACAAACTCTACCTGGTAAGTAGACACACACACGGTGTTACCACAAAAACAATATGTATTGCTCACAATTGTTTCATATTGTTGAATGAGCCAGCGTTTCGAGATTGATTTCTTGGTTTTTCGGAGGGAACATTTTCTCAGGATTTTTTTTTTTTCGTTCTGCAATTTCTTGATGATGAATATGTAACTGAAATCCATCTCATTATGGTATTTTGTACCTTAACTTTATAGCTCTTTAAAAGCAAACTTGGCCATACACAGAGTTCATTTGGTTTGGATGTTGAGTACTGAATCCATTCAAAAACGAGAAGATGGAGTTTGGAGTAAATCAGTAAACAGGGTAATTTTTATGTCTTTGGTAAAAAAACATTACTGTACATTCCATTTGAAAAATATGTGTTGCTACTTCTTGTTCAAACCAATAATAACTATTAAGCGTACACAGCAAAATGCTTAAGAAAAATACATCTTAATTTAAGAGTTGTTAAAAAACTTACAAAAGAATAAAAAATTAATATGTAATGCTGTGAGGGGTTTGTATAAGCCCTCAATACAAACTAGTTTTATAAAAATGGGCAATGAAATATAGTTTTATAAAAAGGAATTGAAATTCTTTTCAACGAAAGATGAATGCATTTTGGTTTTCTCTAAAAAAAAAAAGCTTTGTCAATTAAGGAAAACAAATCACACTAAAACAGAAAATTTCCAGCACACTTCTATAAACTTAAATATTGCTTACTTCTTTAGTAAACAGTCAAAACCGTTCTAGTGTAAGAGGTGTTTTCTTCAGAGTGGAATAAAGTGAATGAACAAAACTCAGTTTCTTTGTGTGAACTTCTTTTGTGTGAACTTCTTTTGTCAAAAAATGATAGAGTAGTCTACAGAAAAGAAAAATTTCAGCACCTCTAATTGGCACAGAATCACAGAATTCCAGCGTCACAAATCAATGTTTATAAGAATGGCAAGAAAATGAAAGAGACATTTTGATGGTAAAAAAAAAACAGAGGCAGCACAGTTTATCACTCTCATCTCCTGTTGTGATAATTGATCAATATGTGATGTCGGTGCAAAAACATCAGACACTATGTGCGTGAGTTTGAAACTGTCCAAATGTACCTCTTGTAAAGCGCGCTGAGATACAATTTTTTTGCATGAAGCATTTTGTTCGAGATACAACAATTTGGGGAAAAATAAAATAAAATAAAGATAACTTCACTTTGTAGCCAATGTGGCTAGGGCCAAGGTCAATTAATGTTCAATAAAAGACTTGTAAGTAAGATAACATAAATAAATAAATAATAGTAAAAAAGTTTATCTATAGACATTCTCAGAGCTGCTTAGATGACGAACCTGTTGACCAACCTCAACAATGTTTTAAGATACACATGAAAAATTAGAATGCACTTTAATCTTTGAAAAAAATTTCTCTGAAAGATGGATACTTCCCCCCAAACACTCCCCCGAACCCTCCCACCCCCCCCCCCCAAAAAAAAGAAAAACCCCCAAAAACATTGTTTTGCTTGTGACCGTATGGTTGCCGGTGCTTACCAACTTCATTAACTTCAGTCGAGCATCCCTGCTCATGGAGGTCCAAGTATCAACTCTTTCAACAGCTGATAGTGAAACAGCTCCTTCAAGGAAGTACGAAGCTGTGACACCAAGTGATGACCATCTTATTCACTCCTTAGCAACACATCAGAGTACTTCCAACATCAACTTCCTCATACTTGTGAATCAGAATAAGTTTCCCTTTGTACTTGCTACAAATCTGTCTTCAAATACAGGCACTTAACAGGTTGCATATAAAAAGGCACATTTTAACAACTTTTCACCTTTCACTTCTCAGGTCAACCCGGACCAATCCTTATAGTCCTGTGAACAGACCTCATGCACTTGACGTCTTTAGAATAGGGCGCCTCCTCATAGGCCGACCCTGTGCGCGACACATATAGCGTACAAAATTGTGCATTTCCATAGTTTTCTCATCGTTTAACCTCTAAGATGGCGGCTGAATGACGTCAATGCATAAGGTCTTTTACCTTTCATCAGATGAAAGTTGTGTTGTTTGCTATCTCACTGATGGGTTTCTTGCCTCTGGATTCAAACAGCTGTCTAATGAGGGCTGCCTTGTCTTTTTCCAGCTGGGTTATCAATTCACTTTTCTGAGACACCTCCTATTGAAAAAATAATAGTACTAAATTAAACAAGTTGTTTTCAAAGTTCAAAAGTTATGAGAAGTAACAATAAAACACAAGTGCACAGTTTCTTTTAGAAAGTCGTAAGAATTTATCTTTTGTGAATGACAAACTGAACCCCCCCCCCCCAAAGTTCATAGTTTGATCTTGAAATGGTTTGCTTGTTACATCATCATTTAGCTGAATTAATCTTTAAACAAAAAATGCAAATCTGATTGTTGTTAGTAGTAAATTTTAATCACAAGATTTTGCACCAAGTTGATTATTTCATCCTGTAAGTTAAAAACAAAAACTAAACATTACAAAGATTTAGATTACTAAATCTAAACCATCTAAACCATCCTTTACATCATCAAATGCAAATCTGACCTTGGTAAGTAGTCTATTTTGATCCCGAAGTTTTGCTACAAGTTTGTCGTTTCCACTTCCACTGCTAGATGTGCTGCTTGGACGTAGCTTCGTAGGCGCCGATTGTGAGGGCTGAAACTTACTCATAGCGAGGTTCATATGATCTGGAAAGTCCTACGACAGGTATTTAAAAAAAAAAGGGTTAAGCGAGAAAATTGAACACAATTTCTTAGTAGCTAGCAACAAGTAAGGCTGTTGCAAAGGGCGTTGTCTAGTACTTTCTTTACTTTAATGCACAATGATCCTGCCAGATGTAGCCATAGCCAGTAGCCATCAACTCCGACATGCCCTTAGTCATTTTAACTTAGTCACATACCTATGAAAATTTGGGCTTCATAGCGTATTTTTTTAAGGTTGTAGATACACTGTTCATGAATATGACTTCATTTTACAGATGGAAATATTTCATAGAAAAAAAAGGTTCTAATATGAAACTAAGCTAAAACAGTGATGTTTTTTGTCTTCATCATACCTGTATAGTATCTTTCTAAACAAAGTTTAAGCAATTCCTTTTCACTGAGAGGTCATAACCAGCAAAGGTAACACAATCTGTTCCCTCCAAGATTTATGCACCACTTACAAGGTTAAAAATACAAAGTAAAAACCAACCTTCTCTGGGTTTTCCATTAGATGTGTGAGTTGTTTATTGATCTCAAGAATCCTTGCCACACGATAGGCCAAACGGTCTTGTTGTCCTGACGATAAGGTGTCCTAAAAGGAAACAAACAAAGATGAAAAAAACTTAAACATGAGTAAACAAAATTTGCTAATGTTTAGATTCAGCATCTCAGTTTTGCTTTTCTACTTCATCAATTCAAAGTTATTAATTTGGCATGTATAAGGGTAAATTACAACTTGAAAAAGGAGTGAAATGTGTCAAAAGTAAGCTTGAAGAACAGGGAGTCTGTACTTGTGTACCTAATAATGAACAAAGATACTAAGAACTTTGTCTGACGTTTATGGTTTTGCTTCAGCCATTGATAGTGACAGTGTTGAAGGATGAAGAATACAAAAACCAATACAAGTACATGCGGTAAATAACCCAGCCTTTCCTGAAGACTCAGACTGACAAATATAACTTCAAATTACTAATCTTACCTCTCCATGGGTAAACTGTGAGTTCCCAGAGTACCCAGGCTGTCTTTGCCTGACGTAGGCTAGCTGCCTCTGGTACCAGTCTTTTGCTCTATCAGCTACCTCTAACCCTTGTAGTAGTACATCTCGCTCCTGCTCTAACTGTTTCATCCGTTTCAACTAAAGAAAAAATGACAGATACAAGAATGAGAAGATACTCAAAAATAAATTTGCCGAAACTCGGGAGAGTACATTTTGGTATGACAAGAATAAGCCCATTTCAAACACAACAACTTTTTTGTTTCACCTGCTCAGTATGAACAGAGTCAATTTTCAAATAAAGGCCTGAAGTTTCTCATCTATGTGATAGGAGAATCAGTATTCTTATCAATGGGAGACTTTCTGGGACGATAGAGGGCAGCAGACTTACCGGGTAAATCCATTGTTCTCAGAATTATGCGCATGTTCTGAACTACGTAAACAATGGAAATTTACCCGGTATGTCTGCTGCCACCTAGCGTTGGAAAGTCTCCCATTAGTGACTTATACTACAACACCTCTTCAGTTGCTACCAGGGACACACCCATCCATGAGGTAAAAATACACCTGTCTCCTACTCAATTAATCACTGCAGAACAAATTGTTAAAGATTTCTTAAAACACACATGAACATGAAATTCAGCTGATGAAATTATCTCAATATTTCAGAGACTGATGATGACAGACAGGATGTTTATGGCTTCACTGCAACCCACGGACATATAGAAAGTTAAGATCACGGTGAAAATTTTAAACACTAAATATTTAAGGGTTTTCAGAACAGATTTCATTACAAAGTCCATAAATAATTAGTGCACGGTCTTTTCTGAAAAAAAAGCAATGTAGAAAGACAGATCTACTAATTTTACTAAAAGTGAAACTTTTCTTAGTATTGTTAGAAATAGTATGATTAAATTACGACAGGTGTATTAACAGGTCAATATTTTCCCCTTATTTCCCCACTCTTTGGCAATATGCTGAGTCAAGAAGATTGTTGACTTTGAACTGACAAAATATGGTTTTGATTAACTTTCCCAACAAGTGTGGACTGCATGCTGGTGCACATTGTTTGGATACATAACAAAATGCCAAAGTATTTGCACCACAAACAAACCCCCCTACTATTGTGTGACCTCTGGTTTTAAGATTTCACAGAAAACAATGTTATCATAATTAACTCCCAAATGTTTTCAATTTAAACTCTTGTGATAACACTTTCATACTTCGCCTGACTCTTGTTATTACAAAAAGTTAAAAGTGGTTTATAAAAAGTGGATTAAGAATTTCCTTTTTGATGTGAATTGCTTGGGTCAATTAGGCAAGTGTTCATGCATGAAACCCTGGGGGGTTGGAGGAACAACCTTTGTTGACCTTTCTTGAAAATGTGTTCATATAAAAATAAAACATGCATAGCAACATTTCATTGATAATGTACAGCATGAGAAATTGAGTTGAAAAGTGGTTTGAAGAGAAGGGATTAATTTTTCTTGTTGATAAATACACTTTGGTTAAGGTTTATCATACGATCCCTGTTTAACTTTACAGGAAACAGTTCTGGTTTACACAGGTTTGGAGAGGATAGTTATATCATATAAAAAATATTGAGAGAAACACACAGAAACGGTAAGATCCACAACAAGTTTAAAACTAAAAATGAAAGTTAATCAAGATTGCTAATTAATGACTACAGGAGTTAATGAACTCGGTACATTTTGTCAAAAACAGGCACAACATTCAACAAAATGGAAAGATATCGTCTTAAAACTTCAAAGAAAATGCTGTTTAGAAAATTATCTCTTTGCATTTGAAACATGCTGGTGTTGATTTTCTCTGTTAACTTAAAAATCAAGATACCATAGACCAATGAGAGGCATGTTTCTCTTACAAAATGACTCACAAAATGTTTTTCTTTCTGATAAGAACGCTTGAACACCGAACCATTCTTGTCTGACAACCATACCTCTGGTGGTTGCCAACATGACTTGGCAACATGATTTGGATCAGCAAACAAAATTTCTTTCTTTGTGATAAATTAACTGAGTTGGTTACGCACTTTGTGCAGCAGCAGGCTCCACGCAATGATACCATAAACGCATTCTGATAAAAGGACATTTTAAGAATGATTCTTAACAGACATGTGAGATGGATTAAACATTTTAGGTTCTCGTGTTTTTACACAGTTCACAAATCATGTACCACTTTAAGATCATAGTGTGATTACATTTCTTGAAACTGTCTTCATATTTCGCATGTTTGGCTATGTATAAAAACAGTTTTATGGGCGACCCTTTCAGGAATTTCCACCCTCCCCTGTTTTAAACATCCTGGATTTAATTAACCCAACTTTTTTTGGAAGTTTCATCTTCAATATCTTTCCAGTTTAGAGAATGAAATCCTAATTGTATGGGAAAACATACTTGTTTTGATTCACGAGCATCATCCGCACCAAGGTAAATCACAAACAAAAAGAAAAGAATTAAAGACGTATGTTATTCCTCCCCAAGTTAAGATTTCCAACAGATACCATTAAAGATCAACCTGAGTTCACAAATCACAAATAAAACCAGTTTATTAAACTTTCTAGATTGCACATACAGCTCTGAGAACCAAGCTTTTTAAAAAAAAAAATTAAAAAAAATCCTAAAAAGTTGAAGAACTCTGCTATTAATCTGAAACCTTGCAGATTCAAAGTTAGGTTTTAAATGACCTTTGAATGTTGAATAGAGTGGCAATTTATCCTGATTCAGTTCCCATCTCAGTTTTCATCACCCTGACCCATGAACCCTTTAGGTTTCTGTCCATTCCAGTGATTAATCCCAAATCTTCTAACATGTTTTATATGTATACAATTTAACAGCAAAGAACAAATGAGCATTAGGCCAAAAGTAAGATCAGATTTCCAATTCAAGCCTGGATTCAATTTGACAAATCTATTTATTCCCAGAATCTGCTGAACTTGCACTTATGCTAACATTGGCGTAAGATTTCTACCACCGCAAAGACATTCCTCAGCAACCTTAAGAGTTTGTCCAAAGTTTAAGTTTCAGGGTAGGTTTCGACCACAAAAATGTGGCTTTTGATCAAGCCCCCATTAAACTTTGCTCTGTGACCGAAAGCAAACAAACAGAGAAACTATGCACTTGTTATAAACTTGTATACCACAGTGTTTTGAATAACTGCATACCAGGGCTATGTGTACCAAGTTTTAATGTGAATAGTCTACGTCAAGTTGGGTGAAAACCCATGATACAATCTAAATCTTAGTGTAGGATTTAAAAACATATCAATATAAACCACAAGGGAAACTGACTGACTGATTTAAAATCATAATAAAATAAAACAATCTATAAGGACATTTATAACAACAGGTACTCATACAAATTTAAAATCTACTCTGCCAGTGAACAAATTTAGAGTAAACATATTTACTAAATTCTTTTGACCACAAATAAAGCAATCTTTAAGGACATTTTATAGCAAAAGTACTCATTTTAAATATCAAAATAACTGCCGGGGAAATTATTATGTATTTTAAGGAACAAATTTACTAGAATCTTTACACAAAACCCAGGCCGTTCAATTGCTTACTACACCCAGAGAAAACCAATGTGCCAAGAGCAAACCCCTTTCTCTTCCATTTCTAAAAGATTACACAAAGCATGAATATCACTACCCCCAATAATATCCTAGACACCACCCAGACAAAAACACAAAAGGCCTGAGGTGGTTCTACAGTGCTCCTTTTGTCTGACCCCCATTAAACATTAATGGCAAACAATACCAAGCCCTATCGATTTCACTCAGGGTGCAAGTTGGCAGCTTTTAGATGGGAATTGTGTAATCCGATCAGCCACTGCTTGGCTTTCGAGGAGGGTAAAACACCTCATGTTTGCTGAGGATTCAACTAAAATCAACCCCCTTCTGTTAGAATTTGTCTTCCTTTAGCTTCTTAGCACCCACTAGTGTTTGCAGTCTTGCTTTATTCCAAGTTATGTTGTCTCAAAAAGTTAGTAATAAGTAGTCACGAGGAATGATAGCACCATCTAGCAGCAATTTTTTTTTATGACCTGATGTATTTGTGACCACAAGACTAAAAGGGGTCTTGGAATAAGACTTTGAGTAATTTTGTTTGCGAAAACCCAAATCTGTTTGTAAGTTGTAACAGGACCTTAAACAAACTGACATATTGTTGCAGCAATAACAAAACATTCTGGAATTCAGTTTTGATTCATTCAAGAAGCAAAGAAGGGATAGACATGTTCGGACATGCTAGACAAAAGGGGATCCTATGAAGTAAATTGTCTGTATACACACATGCAGCAAGATAATCCAACTTCCTTGTCAATAATACCAGTGTCGGAATCCTCCAGCCACCAACCCACTGTCCAGCGTCCACCACCCACAGTCCACTCAGGGAGCAATTCAATGACCCTTGTCCTTGTAGAAAACTGGACACTAGACAGTTAATCAATTAAACTATTGTGGCAATAGTTTATGGTGGGTGTTTGGAAGGCATCCAGAGGAGGTTACATCCCACATTGTTAAACCTGCTGTATGGATCCATGAGATGACAACGGCCATTATTGGACAGTCCAATTGGACATAGTTTTGAGAAAACTTTGTTGAAGGTGAAACAAGAAAATAAGAATTTGCCCTTCCCTCTGTACATATTCTTATGATTTGCCCGTTTCTGTCATTTGCTAGATTCAATTTCAAAATCTTAAGAATTAAAAACTTTGGCTTCTAAGCCTGTTTCTGCTATAGAGAGCAAGGTTTTTGAACATAAATATTTCCGCACAAACAGCTTTTCCTTTTATTTCTACTTGTAGGATTGTTACTCACATTTTACTAAGCATTTCTTTTACAAATCTGTTTTAAAAGTTATAATGTAAGAGCAAGACTTAGGCTACAAGTAACAAATGTTCAGACACTAAGTGTTCTAATTTCGAAAAGCACTTTTCAGTTTGGGATTACATAATCACAATCGCTGAATAATTCATTATTTCACCTATTTTATTGTCAATAGTCAACACAGGAAGCAGAATATAGGGTCTCTGTGTTGTTTTGAAGTGATGCTTGTGAGTTTCCATTATTCATAACACAGACTGGATCCACGATTGAATTCACCAAGGTCAGAGTGCCAAACTCATTGACAAATTTGCCAACAAAACACACATGGAAACTTGATGCATTCACTTTTGCTTTTGGAATGTGAGTGAAACTCATAGAAGAGGTCAACAATTACTACATTGAGGAAATAATTTCATCCAGTAATTTGCATATTAGCAAATGATTTATTCTTAGCATGTTTCACACTGAATGTTTAAATATTGAGTGACAGCAAATCATGATTTTTGAGTCACTCTGCAGGCTAAACACACAATAATTTATTGTTTTTATATGCTTGTTGCTATTTAGTACTTTCAAAACTTCAAATATTCCCTAGCTCCCAATTACAAATAATCACTCGTTCCAACTTCAAATAATTGTATGACCAAATATTCACTAGATCAAAAATTATCAAATATTTACAAAGGCCTACATGTTCAAATAAAATCCATAATAATTATTCAAACATTGCCAATAAGTCAATCCCTAAAGTCTAAGCAACTAAAACCATGAACCTCTTTCAAACTATACATCACTGGGTTTTTTAATTAATTTTTTTTATCTTAAAATTTTTGATTCCCATATAAATCTAATTGATTGTGGACCTTAGCTAGCTGTCTCGGTGATAAATGGCTATTGTTTGAAAACACATGTTTGTGTAATTCAAACAAAGGAGAAGGTGCAGCTGCTATATTTAGATAGAAAGTATAATAATTAATAAACCCATATATGAATGATCTGAATGAATGAATAATAAAATAATAAATAATACAATGGGCAGCTGCTTATGGTAGTGTTCTGATGTTTAAAAGCATTTTTTTGTTACTCAACTAATTTGTTAGCAAAGTTCAAATTACAAGGCACTTTTGGGGTTGAGAAAGGGAAAAATCTCTGAAGTGGAATTTGAACCCATATCCGCTGGATAGACATAACGGCACTCAACCAACTGAGCTATCTAATGTTAGCAGTCTTTGTTTTCGGTCAATACATATATTATTTGTTCATGGAAACCAGTTCAACCAAAAAAAAAACAATTACATTTTTTTAACCTGGTAGTTTCCCTTGTGATGTATTGCTTGATATAAAAGTTTGCTACAAAGTTAAAATTTTCAATAAGTGAAGAAAATTGCTATTTTTTTAAAGAGAATTTCCAAGAATAAAATTTGAAGAATAAGGCGACAGGAAAAATAAATGTGAAAACTTACCAAATTATAATCAATACCATTGGTTACAGTGTGGCGTCTTGGATCCTCTCTCTTTGTGCGTTCTTTGGTCTCGGGTCTCGGTTTGGGTGAGTGACCAGGGGAACGTCTCTCAGGATGACTACTGCTGCTTTCAACCCTCTTGCCTTCAACTTCAAGAAAGTGAAAGAAAACAATATAAGCGGTTATTTAAAAAAATTACAGAAAGATCTCAGCTAAATTTAAATTTGTATTTTTACATTTGCCTATAATAGATGCTTTCACCAACTAATTTGAGTAACTACAGAAATGTCAATGTACATTGAATTGTACAAGCTCCTTAAAATTGCAGAAGTTTGCAACAGCATTCTTATTTCAGGGGTCAAATAAGAAGAAAACTCAATCCACATAAAAGAGCTTTGTTTTTTAAATGTTCTACATCTTGCCTTTAATAACTAAACCTATATTTTGTATTTTAGATTTGAGATTAAATTAACCATTTTAATACATCAGGAATTCTACTTATCTAGGTATATGTTTTACTATTAGGTTGAATGCTTTCTAAGAATGTTACAATTTGGTTTCTTATTTTTTAATTTGTCCATAATATGTCAGCGCCCTAAAGCATGTCTACATGATTAGGGGCACTACATTAGTTTTGGTATTATTTTTTAAACCTACCAGTTCTTGGTTAACAACCATTAATTCATGGTGAAAAGTTACGGAATATAAAGGTTTATAAAGCACAACCTTGCCAATTGTTGATAACATAACTCACTTTTGAACAATGTGAATTTTTAATCTTTGTATCCCTTTACATAAACTCAAAAACATGTTGGTATGTCAGGAATGGTTTGTATTGTTAAATAATGAATATATCTGTTTGGTAAGATACGGTAGGCTAAATTTCTAATATGGACTTCATTCAGTGTACAAACACTCTGCTGCCAAAACGCAACACAATCTAGATTAGGAGCATGCACACTTCACTACACTGGACTGGAGATTATTTTCATAACCTTGTTAGAAAAACCACAAAATGATTTTGTATCTATGCCTGATGGCCTTGCTGAATATGAAGTATTTTACTTCACATGGGTGCTTCGGCTACATGACCTTTGAAAAGTACGTTTTCTCTTTTTGCTGAAAAGATTTACATGACCCAAAATAATCAACAATGGAACAAAACCCTCTTCTGTCAAACGCTCTCCACATGTTCCATGGTTACTTCACTTGAAAACATACACCAAACTTCTTTAAAGGATTAGGGGATTACAGAATTTAGCGCTAATTGACAAGGTGTGAATTTAACAGGTTTTATATAACACCCAAGCAGATCCTTGCCATTTGATTGGAGGATTGTCCGTCACGTGATAGCAAATAAAAGTACCATTGCACGCTGAGTCACTCGCCGTGCTTTTTCGTTCCATCCGAAAAGTACCATTGCACGCTGGCACGCTGCCAGCGTGCAATGGTACTTTTCGGATGGAACGAAAAAGCTGAGTAAAAACATCACTGCATGCGCGTGTCTTTGGTAACGCAGCAGGTGTTACTGCAAGAAGGCATAGTAAAATTACTAGCATTCGGCTTCTACAGTTGAAATTGTTTGTTTTGAAAGTTGTTTCTTTCAATCAAAATGACAAAGTTCTACTTGGATGTTATATAAAACAAATAATGAATGTTTTTCATTCGTGCAATGGTGCGAATATGTTCATTCGTTGAAAGCTGGAATGTTCCATTCAACTCGGCTCCGCCTCGTTGAATAGAACATTCCATCTTTCAACTCATGAACATATTCGCACCATTGCACTCATAAACATTCATTATGTGTATATTAACTGATGATATAGGATTGTAATTTCATAGGGCATTGCCAGTGACACCATTCCCTGGACTTGTCATGAATGCATTATTTGAAAGAGATAATTTGACAACAGGAAACTTCCCTTTCTCATATAAAAGCTGTCACAAAGAAGCCATTTCAACAATGAAACAAATTCAATGTATGGTGGGAAATGTTTGTAAAAGTCTTCAATTTAGCCTTAAATCTGTTACGGTCGAAACGTCAGGCAACTAATTTGGTTTTTCATTTAAAATGATTGTTTGAGCTCGTAGTCTTTGCTGATAAATCCCCATAATCTTTGACAACAAAAAAGAAAGTACAATAAAGTACAACTGTTTTTAACAGTTTTCACTGAACTGAAAAAGTGAGAACATTTCTGAGAGCTTATTTCAAATTTAAAGTATTTTTTAAAGTACAATATAATCTTATTCAACAGCCATCTATAATTCAATAATAATAAACATATAACTATATCGGTTACATTAATTGTTCATCATGGATTAAAAGAAGGATGTCTGATTCAGTAATTTAGCATAATAATATCCAAAAACACTTAAAACATCTTATTACCAGGGGAACTTGGATGAACATAAAGCGCCCCTTGACTTTTCCTTTGAGGATGTGACCCCATCCTTCCATGCCCATTCACGGGTGCACTTGCCGGGAGTGGGTGCCTGGGCTGATACCGTTCATAGTCCCCGTCACTACGCCTCGCTGGACGGTGTGAATCCTTCTGAATCCTCGGATGAAACGGGTCGTTTGAGTTAATATCACCCGGTGGTGCTGACCTCCTCTGTGGCTTCGTCTCCCCCTTCACACGATGCTTAGGGTAGAGTTTATCCTCACTATATTTAGCTTTCTGCACCGCGAGTTCCCAGTTCCTTGAGGGGTCCATGTTGTTACTCGATAGCGACCGTGGCCTGCCGTTCTGCCCACGGGGAAGCTCCGGTGCACTCCGTGCCCTCACAGCCATCGGTCGAACCACGTTATTCGGTCGTACTGTTGCCATATTCGGGTGTCTGTCTTCTCTCCCCTTCCCAACACCCCTTTCATTGTTTAGGGATAGTTTTATTCCACTGCAGAACCGGTCAAAGCTGAGTTTTCCGTTCTTTGGAGCCGCTTTCCTGAGACCGTTTAGCACGCCGAATGGCAGGCCGCTCGATCCGCCCTCGGAAGCCCATCGTTTCTCGATCTCATTCACGTGCACCAACCCGCTACCATCTTCGTCTAAAATATCAAACAGCACTTTCAGCGAAGCGACGAAAGCTTTTGGGAACAGGTCATTAGTTTCCAGCGGCCTCGACGTTTGTTTTAACAGAACTGAGGTAGCCATTTCGTACTTTTCACATTATCAACTGCACCAGTCCACCATCAGACAACCGTCAGCGCGAAATAATTCACCAGACTTGGTTGGAAATTTTGTTCTACCCGCCGCACATTCTCACATTGGATTCGTCAGGGAGGTGCATGTGTGCGGTCGTCCGTACACCTGTCACCTGTTGAAATGCGGACGGTTTCTAACTCCCCAGATATCCAAAAGAATCCCACTACGAAAATCTAATTTTCAGACATAAAATAAACCTTTTTCATTTAATTCTTGATCAAAATTACTCCAAATTAATAATTATCTAATTTATTTGAACAAAGGTATTATATATATATTTTTTTTTATTGATGATGAATCTAACCGTTTCTATTTCGCCTATTCTGCAAAGGTGGTTGGTGTTGGGCAAGTGGGGGCGTTTGTTTAGCAACATGTTATGAAAGGATTTTGTCAGTAGACATACACAAGCGCTTTCCGATCGCAACGCACATGTACAGTGATTATTATAGCTAGTGGTCGGCTTAAAAACCACAAAAGATACTAGCTAGTTTGTCAACAAACGCGACCATTGCAATTAAAGGCATGGTGAAGAGAGCAAACACCAGGAAATACCAATATCAACTCTTGGGGCAAACAAAAGAATAATTTATTACTCAGTCCAGGAGGTCAAGATAAGATATCTTGAGCAAACCTCAGACACAAACACAACGGTCAGTTCAGATGAAGAAATTACAACCAAACCTCAGACACAAACACAATGGTCAGTTCAGATGAAGAAATTACAACCAAACCTCAGACACAAACACAATGGTCAGTTCAGATGAAGAAATTAAAACCAAACCTCAGACACAAACACAATGGTCAGTTCAGATGAAGAAATTAAAACCAAACCTCAGACACAAACACAATGGTCAGTTCAGATGAAGAAATTAAAACCAAACCTCAGACACAAACACAATGGTCAGTTCAGATGAAGAAATTAAAACCAAACCTCAGACACAAACACAATGGTCAGTTCAGATGAAGAAATTAAAACCAAACCTCAGACACAAACACAATGGTCAGTTCAGATGAAGAAATTAAAACCAAACCTCAGACACAAACCTAAGAAACACCGACAGACTAATAGTCAACAATTATTCTGTAACAGTTTGAAACAACAACCAGCTTTGAAATGAAATTTGTTGAAATAATTTGTTGAACATGATTGTTAGTATAACTGTCCCAAATAAATTCTTCAAAAATGAAATGAAAAATCAAACTCAACTTCAAACCAACGATTAATGCCAAACAAATGAATTAGTAAAAGTCATAACATATTTGTTTATTGTAAATTTTCCAATATCATTTAATAGATACAATTCATAAAATGCAATGAAGTTTGTGTTCAAAACGTTAAAAATAAAGCAATGTGAATTTGTTTTTAATTGAACTGAGAAGCTTTTGTATGTAGTAATCTACAAACTTCATTAAAGCAACTAAAACAAAATTGCTCATTATTACCTGATTAGTTTGTATCAAACAATTACAACCAATCTGGTATAACACAGTTCCAATTACATAAAGCTACTTTAATACGGACAGTTATTGCAGCTTCTGCCCAGCAAAATTAAGCAATAAACCAGTCATGAACCTCACATGTGACATAGTACTTTGACTGGTTGTCATATCTTTGTACTAGTAGGCAAAATTGTTTTGTACTGAGTTATTTTGTTAACTCAGGTTGAACAGAAAATGGAGAAGAGCAGATTTTGAAGCTGTGTACTCCAAATCAACTTGCCGTCGCTCTACCAACTGGGCTATCTAGCCAGGCTACTGTTGGCAGTTTTTATATTTTGGCTACTGGTATAACTTTTTCTCTTTTTTTTTTGGGGGGGGGGGGTGCCAGTTAGTGCCCTTTAACCTGTTACTGCCGTGTAGCCAGGTTTATAATACAAGCTAGGAAACAACAGCAGAGGGATCACCTTAATGGGATGCAACTTTTTCAGGTTGTTTTGTGCAAAGATCCAAGATCTCAGGGTTGTTGGTTAGAATCCCACTCTGAACTCTCCCCATAATAATTCAAACAGCGAACAAAATAAAGGTAACCTGTCTATAGCCAAAGATCGCAATTTTTGTTCTTGTTCATATTTATTTCTTGAATCGATCCAGAGCTGATCGATATCCCAGAGATTCCTCTTCCTGCTTATCTTCCACAGCCTTCTTCTTCTTCGTCGCATCTTGTTTCTTGTAACTCTCCTCTCGAAGCTTCTCCTATTTAACACAAAAAACAACAACATAAAGTTAGTATTATCAAAAACAGAGTTTTCAAAAAGTCGTCAAACAGCAATCTTTAGTCGTTCCTTCCAAAATGGCGGCTACGGCTCTGCCTATAGCTAGCTGGAAGGCTGCATCATCATGCACTTAAGTATAGGCC
This sequence comes from Asterias rubens, assembly GCF_902459465.1. NCBI lineage: Eukaryota > Metazoa > Echinodermata > Asteroidea > Forcipulatida > Asteriidae > Asterias > Asterias rubens. Next base: position 692,803 of record NC_047080.1, read on the forward strand.
GTTATGTGCCAACAGTTGTAGCCACTGTTAGAGCTGCCAATTTGAATATGGCACTAGGTGTACAACAAAGATGAAATATTCAGGGGTAAGAACCATTCCTGAAAGAAAGGACTGAAAGTGGGATCCAAAGTTTAGAAGGTACATGTATGTTGAAATGATGGCATTTCACCTTTGGGTATTCACCTTTCGGTAAGTCTTGTAAACAAAATCTACATGCATGTTGAATTCAAACTCATAACATTTGACAGCAAAGGTCATGGGTTCTTAATTACTCACCCTCTTTTCTTCTTCTTTGTGACCTTGTCTCCTCTGTTCTTTCTTTGAGGCGGAGCTTCGTCCCTTCTTCTTAAACCGTGGCTCAAACTTTGGTGGTGACTTCAAACCCTATGATAAGAAACGGAAATCATTTTTTTTAAACGTAAAATAATATGTTTTACTATTGAAACAAAACTGAGTACCTTAAAAAATAAAATGTTTGCTTGAGACAAACTTTTGTGAGAGAACTTTGATCTTTGTGGTTAATGAGCGGAGAGGTCAGTTGATTGTTGCCAAGAAGTTAATAAGTGAAGTGCAGAAACAGGAAAAGGAGTCCAAATTCCAAATAATAAATTTGAGAAATGAACATTTGTGGCTATGTCAGCTTCAATTGGAGTTTTAACGGTCAGTCAACTACTATTCAAAGTTCAATTCGAGAAACAGCGAAAGAGTAAAAATCTTACAAAGAGCTCCTGTCTGTCTTTGTCTCGTTGAGCCATGGTTGCCTTGTCCACATAACCAATGGCGAAGGGGTCAAGGGTTATCATCTCAGGCTGGATCTGAAAGTAGGTCAAGATATCAAAGGTCAAGTTCTGACTTCAATAATATGGGAGATTGATATGGGAACTTTAAACCATCAATAAATATTCATGCATTTTGTTACTCAAGTAGTTTTATCAACAGTTTCCAGATAAATCAGAGACTTGTGGAGATGATTCAAAACTCTTGTAGGAACACCCGGTTAATTAAGCAAATGTAACGATGAGAACCACACTGGCTGTCAAGTGTACTGCCAATTTGAATCCATCAATCAATAAATCGTATAGAATTTATAAAGCGTCTAAATCAAAAGGTTGCTCAAAGGCAATGAGGCCAAGGAGAAATAAGTCATTGATGGTAGACCTACAAGTGGGCTTTCAGAAGTGTCTTAAACATGTATGAGGATGTTGTGTCCCTGATGTGACTCAGAAGTTTATTTAAGCTTGGGTCCATAAACTGGAATCACTTACAAATTTGGTAAAGAGCATGCAAAGATTCAAATAGGAGTAAGAACAATTCTGTTGTTGAAAGATGACCAAAATAATAATGAAAACATTAGAAATGTTGGCAACCAACAAAAAACTTGCAAGAAAAAGGTTGGAGAAAGAAATTTAGTTTGATTGATATTTTACCTTCTCAAGTAGGGATTTGACTTCTGCTTCTCTTCGTTGTGTTTTGGATTGGTACGGATTAGCTTCTAGTGCGTCAAAGTTGGGCTCACCAGCACCTAAAATAATAACACACAAAATCCACAACTTCAAAAAGGCAATTCATCTTTTCAAGTGTAAAAATTTACATTGAAAGTATGTGAGATAGTAGTTGGGATATTTCTGCAGTCGTAAGTGCAGAATTACTTAGTAAGCAGTGCAAAGAAATTTGGCTGTGGGATGTTTTAAAAACCAAACCAGAATCTACCATGTGTCAGATTTTGTTAGAGTTGGGAAAGTTGTACGACCTGTCCGAAACCAACGGCTAAGCTTGATCGCTTAATCAGCATGCATTGAATTAAAGCAACAAACACCCTTAGCAACAGCCACATAAATAACCGAAAGAAACCATTTTTCATACAGTCCGAGTAAAGAGAGCTTTTAGAATACATTACAAGCATCTTACCTGGAATGAGTAAACTTGAATATCCCTTAGAGTGTGTGACTCCCAAGACGTCTTCATAGGGGCAGAAGCTTAACCCACTGACTTGAGACCCTAGGGTATGCCTCATGTAAGGTTTATTCTGAGTTTTAACACAGCAGTCTTTGTACACCTGAAAGGATAAGACAAAGTTATATTCTCAAACTCAATACTTATGTAATTAGTCGACAGAGACCAGCTCAATGATAATGTGTTAGAGCCTTATCACACGAGGCAACTTCAGCAGGTAACCAATAACAGGACCACTTTGGTAGCACATTCTTTTCAAACATTGTCTTACCATTCCCAAGAATATTATGAGATGGTTCAATGTGAATGGATTCTCTTCTTAGAGATCGCCTGGAATTGGTTGCCTGTAAATTGCCCAGTGCGACATGGCCTTAGAAATGCAAGGTGACCACAGTACACATTAAGTGGGACCAGATCAGTTTAGAAAAACATCAATACTTTAAACTTTAATAAAAACTACAGTATAAATAAAATAACAGTTTGAACACACAAATAACAAGTGGGAGTTAACTTCCCAAAAGAACAAATAATGTAAGATGTCATCCAAAAATCCTAATAAGACAACGTAGGAATACCTCAACGACGTTGCCAAGCCCAGCAGCTAAAAGTCCCCTCTGACTAAAGCTCAACTCCCCTGCACCATGAGACACTCTGTAGACTTGTAATGGCTTGAAGGTTCTTACATCAAAGATCTTCAATTGACGGTCAGTGCTTGCTGTCGCCATATACCTGAGAGAATCAATCAAGAATATAGAAAATCAGTCTCTGTTCAGTTCGGTACCAAATTATTCAGATTTAACCCCCCAAATTTAAATAAAATTTTGGAACACTCGTCAGAGGCGTGTGATGAAACCATGTACAACTTTCTATGAATTGTGGTGGATCTAAAAAATAAATGAAATGTGGTTAATAATTTGACGCTTCAATCACTATGCTCTGATTGTCTTCGTCAGACCGCTGTACTTTGTTGCTGGTTGCAGTGCAGCATAAAACAACAAAGTCCAGGTTACTCCTGAAGGTGATCGTGGCACCGTGATTGAAATGTTGGGTTGTTTAACCACCAGTTCTTTTCAGATAGAGAGCTTTGTATGTACATGATGTCTCCACGAACCTCACTAGGTTACATAATTTGGCTTAAACTTACAATCCTTTTGAGTCAATCGCAACAGCTCTGATTGCTGATTTATTACAAAGCATTTTGACAACCGGCTCTTTCACGTTGGGACTCCAGAATGTTACAGTACCTTAAAAAACAAAATCAGAAAAAGAAAGTCAGTAGCTGTGGTTAAAATGGAAGAGATAATGATATCCAAGTATCTCATGTCAAATTCAAAAAGCACGAAGCTGTTCAGCAAAAGAAAATGTTCAGCACAAACAAAGGTTGCTTTGTAAAAATGGGTTATAACTTACAAGCTTTATGAAGTATGGTCCTAAATAGTGGAGAATCTGTGCAACAAACATTTCTCTTAGGCTGAAAAATCTCACAAATGCTACAAAATAACTTTATCACATAATTAGTGATTGGACTAGGTAGTGATTAGTAATCCATTTCCAATAGACCTTATGCATTGACATCATCCAGCCGCCATCTTAAAGGAAAAACTGTGACAAAACAATCAACGCACAGATTTGTATGCGTGGCGCACAAGTTTGACCAATGAACAACCTTCCTTTGACCTCTAGGTGAGGGCGCCCAACTGTTATGACTTCATGTGCATAAGGTCTATGATAAACAATTGTTGTTTGAGCCAGCAACACTGATAATGATAGTGTTTAAATCTTACCATTTGAATGTCCAAGATGAACGATAGCATTGTATGGGTTGTAGGTCATAACGTCAAGACGACCACATCTTGTGTTAATATTACACACCATCTTACCCACTGAGGTGTCTAGGTACTGAAGGTAACCAGCAGCATTCTGAAGAAAAAAGCGGTAATTATTTAAAACCTCCTACTTTTCACAATATTTGTCAGAAATATTTGACTAACTATTCAGAACCACTCATCTGTATCAGTTGTGTATGGTTGAACAACTGTGTACTGCATAGATTTATTGACTTCATGATATCTGGTATAGTGCATCTATCATTCAAGTTCTGTAGATGATGCTGAATGAAATGGCCATACAGTAGGAGGGTTGACTGTGTACTGCATAGATTTATTGACTTCATGATATCTGGTATAGTTCATCTATCATTCAAGTTCTGTAGATGATGCTGAATGAAATGGCCATACAGTAGGAGGGTTGACTGTGTACTGCATAGATTTATTGACCACATAATATCTGGTACAGTGCATCTATCATTCAAGTTCTGTAGATGATGCTGAATGAAATGGCCATACAGTAGGAGGGTTGACTGTGTACTGCATAGATTTATTGACTTCATGATATCTGGTATAGTTCATCTATCATTCAAGTTCTGTAGATGATGCTGAATGAAATGGCCATACAGTAGGAGGGTTGACTGTGTACTGCATAGATTTATTGACTTCATGATATCTGGTATAGTGCATCTATCATTCAAGTTCTGTAGATGATGCTGAATGAAATGGCCATACAGTAGGAGGGTTGACTGTGTACTGCATAGATTTATTGACTTCATGATATCTGGTATAGTTCATCTATCATTCAAGTTCTGTAGATGATGCTGAATGAAATGGCCATACAGTAGGAGGGTTGACTGTGTACTGCATAGATTTATTGACCACATAATATCTGGTATAGTGCATCTATCATTCAAGTTCTGTAGATGATGCTGAATGAAATGGCCATACAGTAGGAGGGTTGACTGTGTACTGCATAGATTTATTGACTTCATGATATCTGGTATAGTGCATCTATCATTCAAGTTCTGTAGATGATGCTGAATGAAATGGCCATACAGTAGGAGGGTTGACTGTGTACTGCATAGATTTATTGACCACATGATATCTGGTATAGTGCATCTATCATTCAAGTTCTGTAGATGATGCTGAATGAAATGGCCATACAGTAGGAGGGTTGACTGTGTACTGCATAGATTTATTGACCACATGATATCTGGTATAGTGCATCTATCATTCAAGTTCTGTAGATGATGCTGAATGAAATGGCCATACAGTAGGAGGGTTGACTGTGTACTGCATAGATTTATTGACCACATGATATCTGGTATAGTGCATCTATCATTCAAGTTCTGTAGATGATACTGAATGGAACGGCCATACAGTAGGAGGGTTGACTGTGTACTGTGCAGATTCTTTCACAACATGTCATGCTGCAGGTTGGTTTAAAATGTTCTTTCATTCAGAACCACAGTGGATGATATTGAATGTTCATAGAGTAAAAGGGTTGACTCTTTGCATGGTTGCATTCACAACGTGATATCATATTGCAGATTGGCATTTATTTCTGAATTACCAATTTACAAATTTCAATTCTGAACATTTAGAAGATGCTTACTGCTGTGGCTAAGAGGAAATGATGCGGTAGAAACTCCATCTTTAGAACATCATGTAAATTCTTTATACAGTGGATCTCGACGCCTTTGTTGTCGTACATATACAACCATTTCTTCTGAGCAACGGCGAGCATCGTCTCCAAATGAAGCCATCTTGAATAAGAACAAAATATAATAAGTTTACAAGACCTTGGTACTCTAATAATTTGTGAACAATATAGAATCACAATCTGCCTGGAAATTGGTAGAGCATTTTATTTCTAAGTAACGGGGTGGGGAGAAATTAAAGTGCAAATTTGAATCCCTGTCGTAAACACCTGCAAGGATTTAGCGAGGGTAGAAATTGTCAATGTGAATGATAGTAGCCTGTGTCTCCACTTGGTTGCTGGTGCTGCAAAACCCTACTGAGTTGCCTGGTATGTACTTCAAGTGAATTGTGTAAGCAAAATTTCCTTTTGTCACAATTGGAAAACAGTGCACACAACTTTGTTTGCATGATGTAATTTGATTCGATTCCATTTTTGCATGTAGTTTGAACCGGGCTTCTGGTCTACTTTAGCAGCAGTTGAACTAATAAAAGACAATTTCAAACTAAGCATAAAAGTATGTAATAAATGTTAATTGTTATTATTACAAACTAAAATAATTTAAAGGGAAGTGTTAAAGTGTTATTTTTGCCAGAACATGGAATGTTTCACTTTACCTGACATCTCTGATGGACTCTATGACGTTGATTTCAAACATGAGTTTCTTACTAACCCAGTTCATTGCAGCTAAATGACCAAGACGACCACCAAGAAGCAAATGTCGACCATTCCTTGTGTAGTTTAAGCGGTACGGCCCAAACTGGTCAAGTTTCAGATCAAACGACTTAAACACAAACAGAAAAAAAACCCATTAGAGTTATCATTCAATCTTTTACAATCTCTTACAAAAATGACTTCTAAGCATACAGTCTAACCTTACCCTAACCTTGGCACTGGTTGAAAAAAGTGTTTTTGATTCTAGCATATCACATCATATTTGTCTACCAAGTTTTGATTAGACCTATTGTCGACAAGTACATGAGGCTAATGTCAAAATGTTTGGCCACCAACCGTTTTTTTGCATTTACAACCGAGGTCCTTTTAATTGATAAGCAGTTTGCCACCTCTAGTTATATTTTCTCAAGTATTGAAATATGAATTCCCTGTTTACCTGACAAATTAATTTAAAATTTAGACAGCTTTTTTTCTCCAGGTGAGGAAGTTATAAACATTCAAATGAGATACTGAACAAAAAGTCAGTCAACAATTAGTCCATACAAACGACATAATGTTGGGACCTGATAATATATTTTCAGTCCAGTCAGCAAGTCTACTGCGGTGATGACTTCAGGGGAATTTGGTCAAAATTTACATGTTTTAGTAGTATTCGACAAACCTTTGTAGCGCTTGCAATGTCCACTGCTTCAGAAATGTCTTGTTGTGTGATATGAAACGTTTCTTCTCCTTTTTCAGCTTCTAAGAACCTTTGAACATAAAATGAGTAGGAAAAACAACTGAAAATCTACACCCCAAAACAAAAGATGTGCTTTTAACTTTCCTGTTTCTTCAAGTTATTCAATGAAACATTATAAAATACAGAGGTAGACAAAAGAGAAAAACCAAGGGATGATGAAGCAAATATCGCAGGGAAGACCTGTACCAACATGGCAGCCTTTTTAGTATTATTGAAAAAGAAAAAAGAAAGAAAATAAAACTAACTATTTTGACTCTTAATGTAAGCCGTGACCTTCGCTCTTGTGAAGTGGATACCACACATTGTATGGACAATTTACTGTTTTAAGGGGTATTATTGAAACAAAAGAAGAAGTATAACACTAAAACTGTTGCACTATTTTTTGTCTTAAGAACTTACCCACTTTCTTCAGGCAGCAGCAGCTCAGTCCTCGCTGCTTGCTTAGCGGCTTGTTTTTGTCTTTCTTCATATCTCTTCATGTTCTTTCTTACTCTTGTATCTGGCATTGTTGTTCCCGTCTGTTTATATTTCAAATGAAAATTTAAAGATTAAATTTTACAGAGAACCAATTGAGATTTCTATACAACTCTTGCATTAACTCAGTTGTTGAATATCCTGGCTTCTGTAAGCATGAAGCAAAGTGCTATGAAAATTGGCCCTGAATCATATATAAAATAGCACTCTGCACTAGTTGAAGACGTCATGGATAATAATAAAAACAAACACCTGTATTCGGCCTTCCAAAGCCAATTTAGTACAGTCAGTATATACGAGTATACATAAAGCTTGGACATGTCTATAATTAATTTGGACATGACGTCTGCGATCCAGATACCAATCTTCTATTTTTAGCATTAGCGCAGAGTGCTATTCAGTGAATTCCCAATATCTTTCAATAATCAAATTGAAGTAGTCGAATTTGACAAGATAAATGAAGGTGTGACAACTGACCGGTTTGCTTTTCTTTCCTCGTTTATACTTCTGTATCCTCTTCTCAGGAATGGGAGCAGGTCCATCAAACGGGTCAACTTTCTTTCTTGAGTTCAAGAAATCTTTCTTCCATTGTGGCTCTTCTTCATCTTCAAGTTCATCTCGTTTTGATTTTGTTCTCTTCTTAGGAAATTTCTTGGGTTGTGTTCTTTGTTGTTGTACGGGTTCTGAAGACTCTGTTGTTGTATTTTCTTCAGTGTTTGTGTCAAAATATCTGGTAGGCATCTTCTTCTTTGGCATTTTTCTCTAAAAAAGATAGTACAAAAAAACATTTGTTTTAGTCGAGTTCAGTTAAATTTCATTAATATTTAAGTCGATTATGAATTCCTACCCAGACACAGAGGTTTGGTAAAGTTTTCTTTAATTTATTTTAAAGTTAAAATCGGCTAAACATTTTTTTATATTTATTTATTAAATGATTGTAAAATCAAAACAAATCAGTCAAATTATTTTGATAAAAATTAGGTTTTTTATTTTAATGTTCCAACCTATAATATAATTTAAAATCAAGACAATACAAATAGTTATTAAAATTATAAATAATTTGTTTTAATTATAATTTGTTTATATTATTATAAGACAAAACAATTAAAACAACACGCACACAAAACTCCAAAGTAACAGAGTAATGCCATCAGAGATCTGTTAGTTATGATTTAAATAAGTTTAACATAAATTGCGATCACTCGGCACGATTTTTTTTGTCTATGTCGGAATTACATGCAATTTGGATGCACAAACTGTGTGGCAGGTGAACAGCCTCTCAGGCTCACTCAGGAACGCAGAGAAAAACAAAACTGACAAAATACGCTGGCGGAAATGTAAATAAGCAACACCATTTAAGTAAAACGCAACAAAGATTGCTGACAACATCAATTTATAAACACCTTTTTAGAAGAGTCGCCAGCAGAAGAAACACGTTCCTCCATGGAAGTCGCCATGTTGAATGTCAAAGGTCAAACTAGCAAGAGTTTTAATTCACTGGTACCCGATATTTGAGCATTTATAGTTTATTGGTGTAACGATATAGGAACTAAGGTATACCAGCTAAAGATTTCGCGCGAAATTTGTGTACCATTACGTGGATACAGATTGAATGGGTAACTGGGGAACGGAGCAACAAAACATCTTTATTTGACAAAAACAGGTAAATTAGTAACATATTATCATATATTTGTAATCTTAAAATTCGTGAAACTAGCTGGTAGCTTTCGTTTACCTTTTATGATGTTTTTAAACTAGGACAAAACTGATGTGTTGTCTACAAATGTCTACTCTACTCTACTCTACCTACTGTTTTTGTTACTGGGGACTAGTAGTAGTACTAAGTACTGGACTGATTTATTTACTAAAATTTGTCTTGACCATCCCCCATGTTGACTTGTGTAACTGAAAATGGTTTTATTCTGGATCTGGATCTTGATGGATACTATGTTACACCCTGGGGGAGTCAAGCTCGTAGTCGTACGTAGGGATTGCTTACAGTTTTGTTTTGTCAATTTTGTTGTTAGGCCCCTTTAATTTAAAGCCATTGGACCCTTTCGGTTCAGAAAAAAAAATCATAATTCACAGATTTACAAATAACTTGCAGGGTTTACAGAAGGCAATGGTGAAAGACTTCTCTTAAAAGTATTATTCCATGAAATGCTTTACTTTTTGAGAAAACAGCAAAACAATATAAATTCTCGTTAACGAGAATTACGGATTTATTTTAAACACATGTCATGACACGGCGAAATGCGCGGAAACAAGGGTGGGTTTTTCCGTTGTTATCTCCCGACTCCGATGACCGATTGAGCCTAAATTTTCACAGGTTTGTTATTTGATATAGAAGTTGTGGTCTACAAAGTGTGGGCCTTGGACAACACTATGTACCGAAAGGGTCCAATGGCTTTAATAATTAGAAATTGAAAAAGAAAATAAGATTGTTTTTTTAAATAATATTTATAAAAAAACAAATTATTATTTTTTCAGTTGCAGGTTCTGGTTAGAAAATTTAGAGATTTTTTCTTTTGCCCTAAAGTAAACTATGAATGTTCGTCTTTTTAATTTGTTTACATATAAAAACAGCCTAAATAGTTATAATTCTTTTATACAAATCTAATTAGTAATTATTTGAGTGGGCCAATCAAATGACACTTTAAAATTGATGGTAAAGCAACAAAAACAAAATAATAGAAAGTAAGAAATAGGAAAACTTCAAAATCATACAAAAGATTATCCTATTTTTAATTAACACTTGACAGTTTTCTTTTTGTAGGAATTTCGGCGATTCATGCAAGGCGGACACTGCGATTACCCACTAACTTGACAAGTCCTCAGAAGATGGCAAACATGACTGTTGGGGGCAGCACCACCGGGTCTATCAGCGCAGGAAGTGTACACGATATTAACGTTGATGTAGTTGAGGTTCCATGCACCCCAGTCAACGTCAGAAAACGAAAAAGACGATCGTTCGCTGAGAGCCCAGAGGGGCCAACTGGTGAGAAATCAAAACATTTAAATAAAACAAAAAAGCTTATGAGTTCACAAAGTAGTTTTCTTCACCAAATGTTTCATCATTGTTTTTTTTATTGAAAATGTTTTGTTTTGTTTACAGATGAAGTGAAAGCAGAGATTGAAGGATTGTTGACCTATGTCCCAAAAATCGACAAGGTTTTTAACATCACCAACAAGATTGGAGAAGGTAAATATCTGAAATCTCATTTCAAGGTTTGATAATTGTTTTCAGGTCTGGTATAAAAACGAAGGCAACACACCTCTGTTGCCCTGGTTTTGGCCTTGGTGCCCCCTTGGTGTCCTGGCCGAGCTGATAAGACTAGAGCACAGGACTCAAGCTCTAGTGTTCCTGATCAGCAATGTGTGGGTTCAAAATCCCGATTGTGACACTTGTGTCCTTGAGCAAGACACTAAACCATGAGCTTTACCCCACCTAGGGGTAAATGGGTACATGTGAGGGCAGAGGTGGTTATTGTGATTGATAAGCTGAGTGCGCTACATAGCTGAGATGGTTAAAGGAATTATGTAAGGCCCAGTGACCGGGGGTAACAATGTTGAAGCGCCACTTCGTGATGGACCTGAGTGCTAAAGAAGCCACTATTATTAATATTATTTATAAGTTTCTGTAACACTTAAATATTTTCCTATGAAAATGTCCTTGTCCTCCAAAGGGTGAAATTCCAGGACTCGTGTTACATCATGGTACAGTTTGATTTTGAAATTTAAAAATGTTTTAAAATGTTCTTGTTTTTTTTTATAGGAACTTTCAGTTCAGTGTATCTTGCCCATGTCAAATGCTGTGGACCAAAAGTCAAACAGCAGTTTGCGTTGAAGCATATCATCCCAACCAGCCATCCAGAGAGGATTCTGGGAGAACTGCAATGTCTCCATATGATTGGGTAAGAGTGAAATCCAAACGAAAAACAAAATATTGTGGATAATTGCAAGAATGGACATACGCACACTAAGGGGGATTTATGTGACGGCCAGCTCGCATGCAGTACCTGGGTTTGAGTTTATCAATCCTTGTACAGCCAGCACAGACCTACTATAATCAAGACAAAAGCGCGACAGTCCTCTTTGAAATGTAGTATGTTTGCCAGATTGCCAGTGTGCAAGATTGAGAAGAGCAAACTTTGAGAAGTCCTTTGGTTGTTCCAAGTTACTTGAATCAGAAAGCTCAGCTTTACAGTTCTGTTGCCCTGGTCTTTGAACCTCTTCAAACACTTCTTTTAAGCTTGAAGGTTTTCAAATGGACCCGCTCTTTGCAAAGTATAAGTAGTTGCCCTTTGCAAAATTTAGTTGTATCAACCTGTATTGAATATTTTGTTATTTCCACTTTTTGTTGCAGAGGAAAGGACAATGTGATGGGAATGAAGCTAAGTCTGAGGGAACGAGATCATGTTGTCATAGTAATGCCATACTTTCCACATGACAGTTTCCATGTGAGTAATCAGCAGTCAATCTCTCTAAACCTTTTTATAAAAAAGAATTACCTTTAGCTTTCTGTTCTTTTTTTGTGTGGACACATTGAAAGATTGTTCTCCCTAAATCCTCAGTATCTGTAAGTTCACACAAATAAAGGACATATTACCTTATCTCCAAGACATGACCTTTGAAACAAGAACTTTGTGTACTCTGTTTTAACAAATCTTAACAAATATTTCTTTCCTTTTTAACAGGTATTTGTTAGGAAGATGATGCTTTCTGAAATGCGAGAATACATGCGTAATTTGCTTCTTGCATTACGCAGAGTGCACCATTTTAAGGTCATTCATCGAGACATTAAACCAAGTAACTTCCTCTGCAACCGCAAACTCAAAAAGTAAGACCCCTGGTTCCATTAATGAATATTTGATATAAATGATTTTTGTGTAGTAGCCTAGTAGTCAAGCTCTGGTGTTTAACCGTCCTTCAGTATGCTACATTCTCCTAATGAGTTGGGATGATTTCAGGAAGACTGAATATGGAAATTAGCCTTATGCGATTTGATACCAAGTCAGCTATGCCCAGTGTAATTACTATTAATTAATTTATTATTTTTCTTCAGGTATGCCCTTGTTGATTTTGGCCTTGCCCAGAAAGTCCCAGGCTCAAAATTTCTTCTCTCGTCTGCACCCTCAAGAAAAACTCAAAGAGCGAAGCCAAATATGCAACAGAAGGTAGCTTAATCTTTACTTTCATAATTTGTGTTTGAGATTTTAGTTTCTAGTAAACACTTAAACAAAATACTCTTTTTTTTTGGGGGGGGGAGAAACATTTAAATGTTGATGCTTCTGTTTTGCAATCCAAACTCAGAATCCATTGCCGGAGAAAACCTCTGAAATCAAGCGCCCTCATTCTCAGTCTATACCTCGACTCACTGAGCTGGATCCAAACACCTTCAACCGTACACTTCCCAAAACGCCAAACACCATCAACTCGTCATTCCTGAAAGACCCCAAAGGGACGCCCCTCATGAAGACCTTCCAGCAACCTACCATCATGAACCAGAAACAAGTTGTACCTAAGAAGCAAGCTCCTAGTACCACAAAACAAACGCAACAGCGGCAAGGGACGACTAGGCTGAGCTCTGGGTCCTCCTCATCAGTGAAGACGTGCAACTGTTTTGGGATACTCCAAGTCTGTAACGTCTGCACCTCAAGGAGTGGTCAGGTTGCCCCAAGGGCAGGCACCCCAGGATTCAGGTCACCAGAAGTTCTACTGAAATACCCAAATCAGACAACAGGTGAGATGTGACAACTACATTGTACTTTCAAAGACAATTTTTATTATTATTACTTTCCATTTCTGGTTATGCAACCAAGGATGCCCCATAAGTGAACTGAATCACTGTAGCTCGCAAGCCTAAGGAAACCTGTAAATGAAGGTGCTTGTTTGTGAACCAAAAACTTAGGGTTTATAAACCCTACGTTTTTAACCCCTACTCTTCGACATTAAGTGTTCTGAGTTCTTTTACATAAGACCTTTGATCCAAAGGACAAAGCAGTTTTGGCCTATTGCCCTAATCCAAAGGACAAAGCAGTTTTGGCCTATTGCCCTATCCAAAGGACAAAGCAGTTTTGGCCTATTGCCCTATCCAAAGGACAAAGCAGTTTTGGCCTATTGCCCTATCCAAAAGACAAAGCAGTTTTGGCCTATTGCCCTATCCAAAGGACAAAGCAGTTTTGGCCTATTGCCCTATCCAAAGGACAAAGCAGTTTTGGCCTATTGCCCTATCCAAAGGACAAAGCAGTTTTGGCCTATTGCCCTATCCAAAGGACAAAGCAGTTTTGGCCTATTGCCCTATCCAAAGGACAAAGCAGTTTTGGCCTATTGCCCTATCCAAAGGACAAAGCAGTTTTGGCCTATTGCCCTATCCAAAGGACAAAGCAGTTTTGGCCTATTGCCCTATCCAAAGGACAAAGCAGTTTTGGCCTATTGCCCTATCCAAAGGACAAAGCAGTTTTGGTCAAGCATCTTGCTCAAGGACACAAGTGCCACGAAAGCACCAGAGCTTGAGTCTAGTGCCCTTAACCGCTCAGTCACAACACACCTTAACATTTAATCATGAAACAAGGGACAGCTAACATACTGGGTAGTGCACTGAAGAAAAAAAGTCAAATTTCTCTCTCTCTCACTCTAAAATAATGTTTTAAAAAAAATATTTCACAGACAAGACCATCCATGATCTGTTCTTTCCAAAATGTTTCAGTCAAAAAACTTTGATTGCCCGTACCGAGTTTTGACTGTTTGTCTGTTTGTCTTGAAGCGGTTGATATCTGGGCAGCTGGCGTCATCTTCCTCTCCATCCTAACGGGTCGATATCCATTCTTCAAAGCTCAAGATGACATGACGGCTCTGGCTCAAATCATGAGCATCGTCGGAACCGAAGAAATGAAGAAGGCTTCTCGGGCATATGGTGAGTTGCAATTGAGATCTTAAAGATGTTAAGAGAAAAATGCATCAGATAAGAATCCTGATGATGATAGAATGGAAAGTTTGAGATCCATGATTCCCTTATATTGTTATATTTGTTCAGTTGCATTTGAGGCCCAAGAGTAGGATTCCAGAGCAATGCTAACTGCAACTCAGGATTGGAATTACAATGTCCTCTATTGCAATAGTCTTGGGTTCATCAGTACCCTTTCAAAAGTTTCTAACAAAAAAAGTGCCTTTCTGAAAGAAAAAATTCTTTAACAGGCATGTTATTTCTCAGGATGTTTCCTGATTTTAGGGTTTTCTCAATATAGAAAGAATTATAGCAATCACCAAAGGGAGAAAGAAATAGTTCCTATTTGTTACAAACCAATGATCATGCACAGAGGTCGGTAAGATGAACTCTTTCCCTTATAAATTTGCAAGTGGTATTTTGTTAGCTATATTTTTAATGTACTTTATTTGGTTTGAGGTAACACCATGTGTGTATCTACTTGCCAGGTAGAGTTTGTTCTTTAGAGAACTGTCTTGCTTTATTCTACTACCGCGAACAGATGTTCGGGGGTTCGAGAGACTTCTTAATTCTGAAAAGAACTGTCCTGCTTTTACCCGGGCAGATGGTATAGAAAATAGGCTGAGACTACTACTTAGCTTATAGGATCGTCATTACCTGTACTGCCGCAGAGTCAGTTCTTAAATTGGTCTCAACGTTTCAAATCCTATAACATTTTGAATGTCATGGTTTTTGCAGGGAAGGAAATCACCAGCAGTGTCAAGTTGCCTGCGATGAATTTTAAGGCAATGTGTGTGCAGCTCAGAAACGACAACTCCAACACCCCATCGTCGTCGGACAAGAAGACTCGCATCACAACGCCGACAACCAACGAAAAACCAAACCATAAAAACAAGCGACGACGCATTACAGACAGTCGCACATCGTGCGATAACACTCCAAAGACATCACCAGCATCGTCACAGCCTAGGGCGAGGTCCACACGAAGCCCGCCCTCTAGAGTTGAAAAGGTTGTGCCGACAACGCGACCAGGGTGTATACCGGATTCAGCGTATGATCTTCTGCAGCGCTTGCTGGATCTGAACCCGAACACCAGGATATCTGCGGAGGAAGCTTTGAAACATCCATTTATTAGTACAGTGCAATAGTTTATAGAAACATTGTTTGAATACATGAATGCTACTCCATTTAAAGGTCAAAAACTTAATTGGTGTGAAATGGTGCAGCTGTTGATTGTAGCTTGATTTTTTGAAACGAGGTGGTCAAAATAGCACAAATAAAACTTCAGGGCTTTTGCTTTTTAAACCGACGTATTAACAATTATATATTGCCACAGTGCTACAGTACCACAGACCTCTATTTTGATCTTTTTTTAAACGGTATACAATTTATACTCTTGCTCCGTCGAAAGCATTTTTTTTTTTTACAAAAAAACAAAATGTTTGAAATGTACAGTTGTATTATACAGATGAGTTTTTTAATTGTAATTGAATGAACATAATATGATAACATCTTTTTGTTTTTAGATTACGTAATTTTTTTTTTTTTTTACAGTTTTGATGTGCTCTTCATGTGTTGGCGTATGTAAAATTAAGCCACTCTGTAGATTTATATCTCTTGTTATGACTGAGGCAAGCTTTAAGTCTACTTAGAAAAACAGGGGTTTGAATCCCACTCGATGCAGTTGTCATCATTTTGTGTATTTCCCCCAAAAGGGATGGGGAGTAGGGGACATAAAGCAGTGTTTAAGAAATGAAATGTGTGAAGGGCAAACCAAAACTAAGCGGTTTTTAAATTTGTGAAAAGGACTTTTCATATGTTAGATTTTAAATGTCAATTTCAAGAATTTAATATACTTAATAAATATTAAGATTTTAACTTCAAAAGGAACCTTTGTCTGTAAGTTTCTTGTAAAATTTGTGTTGATAACAAATCACATACATGCAGTAGATGATGACGTAAACAAACGGAAGTTAGTTTTATATGATGTGACTATGTAGGTTGCTCCCTCATGTGTACGAAACACATTGGACCCAATTACATCCATTTGACCACCGTTTCAAATTCAAAAACACACAAATATCTTAGATTTTTGTCATTTTTAATAGTTAAATCTGTTTATGTTTTACTAATAATCACATTTTCATACAAAAGTTAATCTACAAATAAACTCAGTGCTTTTTCTTAAATTTGTTATAAAGACATGACAATAATAACATATCAGTTGAACACGCTTTGCTCTTGTGTTTGCACCTACAGCTAAAATTCCCTGAAAACATGTTCAATAGTGAATATGCAACAACATCTGCAGACATGACAAAAACAACATACAATATATATATATACGCAAAAACGAATACAGGTAACCAGTCTAAAACCTTTCCATTACATAATTTTCTAATATTAAGATGGGATACCAGTCTCGTTTTCGGGGTTTACCCACTAATTTGACTGGCCTTTACCTAATACCGTTTACGTTTAGGCTTCATCTAGCGTACAATAGACCAGGGACCAACTTCATAAAGCCTGTAAGTCTAAAAACTTTGCTTAGCAGTCAAAGATTACCAGCCAAAATACCATGCAGTACATTGCTGCGACCGGTACCCCACTCATTTCTTACTCGGCATAGAAATATGCTAAGCAGAGTTTTCTGCTCTACATGTTTATGAAATCGGTCCCACTTAATGTAAACAGCCTAAGTGTTAACCTGTATCCTGGTGTAGTCCTTTTTCTCCATCATTGACTTCACAAAAGTTTCTCCAAGTGAATGCACGTATTAGAAAAACAATGAGCAAACTGCACTTGAATTTAATGCTAATTCTTGTCGGAGGGAAACTGCCTAGTTAAATAAAGAACATAAATATTATTTAAAAAATCAGCAAATGACCATAACATTTTAAATCTAATAAGAGTGGAAATATTCCACATTAGTTGTGAATACATATTTTACTGACAGCGTCTTTGATTTTTTGAAGGGTAGCATCTTGGGAATAGAAAAGAATAGGACTTTCAGCCATTCGGCCTGGCCACTGACAAAGTCGTCCATATGGGCACAGCCTTAAAATTAGCCACATATTGTCTTCTTTTAGGTATTTTCTCACCTGAGTACAACTTCGTGCTTAGCATTTTTATGAAAGTTGATTCTTGTAAAACAAGTAAAGTTTTTATGCAAATGGAATTTTCAACACATGGTTTCATTATTTCATTATTATAGTAAAAAGGACACTTGGGGGGGGGCAATAATTGGCCATGTTAAGACTGTGCAAGTCTCGTGCGTATTTTCACTTGCGAGACATCTGTTTCTTCAAACAAATAGTTTATGAATGGCTATACAAATGATATCATACTTTAGGGAAAGCAAAATTGAGCCATGACAAAATATGAAAGTGAAAAAATTAAAATTCCAAAAAATAAGAATTTTGCCCAACTAACGGTTATGATTAAAACTCTTGCAATGGTCATCAGACAGATTTTTGCATGATTTTTTTCATCGAGAAATAGTCTTCATTTTAGTAGGTTTTTTGTTCTCTTTTTTTCAATAAGCATGAAACTTGCAGTCTATTTCTGAACTATCGTGGAAGATTGTTTTTAAATTTCATACAATTTCTTTTTAAATACTCAAAATGAATTAGTTTAAATATTGAATACCAATTTCATTGCGTAGAAATGTCTCTTCCAGAATCTGAATAGGTCATTTTAAGAATCGTTAATTCAAGGGATTTGACCAACAAAATTGTTTTGTTTTAAAGTTTCAAACCATATTTGTTTCAAGAAGTGAAAACAATCGACGTAGAACATGATTGTGTTTTGTAATTGTTTAAAAATACAGAGCATGTACCCAAGAGGAATCAGGTACAAAACTTTGGAGTCATCAGATATCCACTTATTGATACATTAGTTGATAGTGTATCCACCAAGATATTCACTAGTTCATTGAGCTGATACTTCAACAAAGATGACAATCATACATTAACTACATGAATACAAAGTCTGCAATTCACAACTTTCCATTTCAATCTGCTCTGTGATTTGAAGTGGAAAGTGTGGACTATCCACACAATCAAGTGTGGACTATCTACACATCCACAAATACTTCCAGTGCCCAGTGCTCTCTTCAAAATTAAGCTCTCTGCAAACAAGTACGGCACAGCTTGTTCTTATGGTCACAATTACTTTCGTGGATAACACCAACTTTCTTCACTTGCCGAGTAAAGCCCAGTTCAAACTTCCTGCAGATGCGAATGCAATACAAGTTTTAACGACACAAATTCACAACAAATAATTCGTAACAGTTCAGCTCTGTTAAACTCAAGCAAAACATTCCCTGTATGAACCAGGCTTTAGCAAAGAAGGTACATTAATGTAATATCCACACGCGCATGACCATAAGTTCCACACTGACCAATGAAATACAGCACAGGCAACTGGTTTTCATTACCAGTGATCAGCATTGTAACCTTGAGCACTGAACAATCAAACAGGGTCTAATCTCATAAAGCCGTTTTAACAGAAAATATTGTATTTTGTTTTTGGAATATTGGCTGGTAACCTGCTCCTGCTAAGCAAGATTTGTCTGTGCTTGTCAAATTTGTGTGCTTACAGGCTTTATGAAACTGGGCCCTAGACTTCCATGATCCACGAGCAGATTCACTCTCAACACTAAACCTGCATCCAATCTATCCCTCTGAGCTACAAACAATACCTTTCCCAATCAATGCAAATCTATCACTTCCCACTTTGTGCAAAATATCTATTTACATCATCTATATTACTAAGAACAGGCAGCATATGGTTAATATAAAACAAACAGCATTTTGCTTTTCGGACTATCACAATAAAAACAAAAAACATAAAACAAAAACCCATTTTGCTTCAGTTTCAGTTTGTCTCTGCCAAATGTACCTTTCCTACCACAGGTTTGAACCCATTGTTTACAGTTCCGTCAGTAGAAAAGGATGGCATTTCAACAGAAATTATAAAAGCACTTTAGCAGCCATTGCAAGCACAGTCCGATTTTCATACAGCTGCTAAGCACAAACAAACTTGCTAAGCATAATGCCAGATATAGGATGTCAGGTAACATACCATTGCTCATAAAAAGTTCAACTATAAATTTTGCTTAGCTGATTAATTTGTAAAGTTATATTCTTTGCTTAACGGCTGTATGAAATCAGACCTGTGACACCCAAGCCCAGACCCCAACCTTCACCCACTACCCTGCAGCATTTTCCCATCTACTCCTCACATTCTATTTTATTTACAGACTTAATTTCGCTTGCGTTGTTTTAAATTTAAAAAGCCTTTTTTTACTCGAACATGTACTTACTATGTTCTTGAACCTGAGAAATTTTTTCTGGTGGTATGTTCATAAATTTCAAAAAGTGTTTTCTTATCTTAATAAGTTATTCTTAATAATATACCCTTTGTAACTCATTGACGTAGTTAAGTATTAGGTCAATATTTTTGTTAATACATTGAAATGACCATCAGTTGATTTAACTGTCTGTGTAACAATTGTATATAATAGATAACTTATACAATGCTAATTTTATATTAATATGACTAGGAGAGCATGTGCTTGAAAATTTGTCAAACAACTTACAGAATTTAATTTTTTTTAAAGAATTCTTGTACACAGCATAAGAGGTCTGAATCGTCTAGGCCTATAAATTGTGACTTTCAGGTTAACATACTAGAACACCATACTCGGTTTTTGCAGTCATAAAACCACCAGCCACACGGTTGTGAAAACGATCCTAGCCAAACTACCAATGGCTTAGAAATCATTTTAGATTTTAAAGAGGAATTCCCAGTACTTAAATAATCAATTCGAATCGATATACCCCACTGGTGATTCAAACCGGCAAACTCTTTATGTTGACACAAAAACTATTAAACGATAACGAACTCCCATATTAACACTATAAACATTTTGATGGTGTCAATAGGGAACAATATGGCGTGGAAAAAGGTCTCTCACAAATAACTGAATGTTACAAACTGCACAAATGATGCATCCGACCATGGGGCTATTCATTGTTATAACAGCTTTGTCACGATTACAACAAATGCCAAATTAGGTATAATGGCAATTACACACAATTTGCAAGTAGCCTTTCCTGCGCAAATTGCAACATCAATTACAAAATTGAGATACAACACTTTTGCACCGACACAACGAGTTGCAAATACAGCAGTTAAAAACCAAGGTCAACAAACTTGTGTATTATCAGTCCAACAATATATACATGCACATTTAGGAGAATAACAAGATCTGACTCCTTGACTTAGCTCTCTTTCATAAAGCAGCTTAGCAGGACAAATTCTGCTTAACAATTTTAGTTACTCAGCATGGTACCTATAAACATTACATAGCATTTCGGCTGCTAAGGCAACATGTCGTTATTAAGCAGATTTTCAAGCTAACATGCTTATAAGTTACAAAGCAATTACATGTGCTAAGCAGGGAATCAATAACAAATGATACACATACATATTATGTAAGATGGTAAACACATTTGAGCGTTAAGCAGCTTTCTGGAAATAGGCCCTAGGTCACATTTTAACAGAACCTGTTCAATTATGGTTGGGCTGTAATGTTATTATAACCTCGCATCTCAGGTTGGGTTAAACATTATGTCAATTTAGTCCATCATCTACCATTATGTTTTCTTTCAATGTGCACTTTATCATGCCCCCCCCCTCCCCAAACTCAAACCCCACCACATGACATACCCTCCACATGTGTTTGCATCACAGAAGGGTTTGTTTCCCCTTCAAATTTAGCAACAAGTTATACAAGAGCAACCTTTTCAAACTTGATAAACATTTTCTCCGCGTCCTTTCCACAAAACGAAATGTTTCTCCGGAGGGACAAAATGTTTGTTCAACCTACATTTGGCTTTATAAACTGAGATGTTTTCATGTTATTTTCTTTTGTACACTTTTTTCTTTCTGGTGTAAAGAGATCCTCCAACAAAGGTGTTTTTCTTGGGTGGGGGATGTTTTCCACTATATGTTGAAAACAAGTTTCTATTTGAACTCAAATTCTGACATATAAAAATAACAAAACAGATTTGTGTATTAACAAAAGAGCTAAATTCCTCTACAAAACATACCACATAATGACCTTACCAAGTAATTTAAAAACATCATGTGCGCAGTTTGGTATAAACAGAACATCATAAAAAATGCTATTAGATAACCGTTAAAATTAATAATAATAATAACAACTATTATTATTATTATTATGTTAAAATTAAACGTAATAAAAAAGGACATACATCACAGAAATTTTAAAAATATGAAAACGTGAAATCCATGGTATTTTGAATACATTTCTGGACCTTTTTCCCCTTTTAGGAAAGTGTTTTAATAAAGGTGTCCAATTTGCAAGCTGACTGTGTCTCTCAGAGCTTAAACCTCTACTCTAGTCCCTTATCACACTGTCACCATCTTGGTCATGTTCCCTGTTTCCAATTACAGTAATGAATATTAACATTCATTGTGCAAACATGGCACCAGACTGTTATTTGGTCCAGCCTCAATTTGGTTACAATGAGTTGGAATGGAGTAAAATCAAGATAGCCACACCGTGATTAAGGTCTATAGTCATGTGGTTTTTGTATCAAGATCATCAGTTTTGAAAACAGTAGATTAAGCCTAAGCCATATCTGGAGCCTCGGACAACTCTAGAGCTTAAAGTTGTGGCTTCCAAAATCAAAATAGTCACCAAATTGAGGCTGGGGGAAAAAAGTCTGGTCACCTTCTTTAGGTTAGAGAGTTTGAACTGTCATTTTCATGGTGTATTCTGGGGATCAGACAAGGATGGTTCAAGATTTCCAGTAACATGTATGTTGAAACTGCTTGCAATTTTGCATTGTGTGATATGCAATCGTATTGTTATGTTATACAAGAAAATATACAGCAACAAGCTGAGGGCAACCAAGAAAAAAAAAACATAAAATTGTTGTTCTAGCGGAGTAATCCTCATGGATGCCAAGCAGTAGGTTGCCTCCACATAAATTGCCATGGGAACAAATTGTAAATTGTGACATTAGGCCTGCAGGAGTGCGGTCAATGCACTTTTCAGCAACCGTAAAACTATCACTTGTTCACAATGAACAAGAACGTCATGCAGTATGCACTATACAGGTATGAGCTCAGCTGGCTACATTTTGATTAAAAAAGTTTAAAACATTACAAGCTTGGAATAATGGCTCCATTAAAATTACATGGTTCCATTAAAATTACATGGTTCCATCAAAATCCAGCAACCAAATATATTCAGGCTATAACCATTGTCTCGCATTGACCAAAATAACAGCAAAAACATTTGCCTATTTTTCATTTAAATTCAAGAGTTTTGATAGCTTTGAGAATACTAGCTGATGGATTTTGATGGAAACCTCCATCTAATTTGCGAATGCACATAATATGTCAACATTAATGCCTTAATGCCTTGATGTGTCAAATACAATAAAGCTCCAGCACATATAAATATATAGACGCTTGCACTACTGCAGTGGTTGCTAAACATTAGCTTCCCTAGTGTTTAGGTTAGGATTTGATCTGCATCCGAACAAGACTAAAATAAAAAACCTTCAAGAATATTGTTGTCATGCTTATATCATGTCTTTTTGTTATATGGTGAGGTAGATTTTGTATAAGTTCCTGTGTTACACTACATGTGTTACGCTGCTTTTCTGCATGGTTAATTATATCACAGAGTTTTGTCCAATGTACAAGCCAGGAAAATACAATGCAGGGAGAATATTAGTCATGAGTTTAAATGTGGTGGTACTATTATAAAGCCTTCCTTTTGCTTTTGTTATTATTGACAATTCTGGGTCTAAATTCAAAGAGCTGCTTTAGCACAAAAAGGAGTAAAGTGCTGTAAGATTTCGCTTACCAGAATACAGCTGCCAACCAAAATACAATGTCACGAAATCTGTGGCTGGTATCCTGCTGATTTTTGCTTAGCAGAAAATTGTCAAGCAATACTTACTGCTTAAGCAGCTCTATGAAATCAGGACTAGGGTCCAATTTTTCAGAGCTGCTCAAATAGAAACTATCATTGAACAATTGTTCAAAAAAATGCAGGCTACAGGTTGTACATGCGACAAGATAATGTGGCTCATAACCTTATTCAGGTAAGCACAATTTTGCTGTGCTTAGCTATTTTGAGCTTAGTGGCTCTATGAAATCAGGCTATGTTTTTGTGATAACTGAATAAAAAAGCTTCCATAATGGAAGCCTTTTTAAGAGTTGCAGTATGATATGCTATTTCTTTTTTTTATAGGGCAGGTTTTTATGATGGCCCAGATAAATAAAGAATTGTTGAGTATGGCAGCTTTTCAATAATAATTTAAAAAATAAAATAAAAATTGGTAGATTTGCTCAATACAAGCTCTATGAAATTGAGCCAGTTTTGTATAGTCCGAATAAGTCTGTAATACAATCTGTAGTTACCTTGGCGATGCTAATCCCAATTAATACAAGCAAATAATACACTTCCACAGGGGACTTTTCTCAGAATTGTTTACTTCAGCCTGAGATGTTTAAAGTTACTCCATCATGGCACGTTCCGTCTTTTGTTTCTTTGATATCAAATCAAATTATCAAAAAAGCAAACTTATTGAACTCTGCAACATATTACCTTTTAACTTCCTCTATAAAATTAAAATACATAAAAACGATCATCAAATTCTCTTCTTGTTTTTCTCTCTCTCTCTCTCTCTCTCTCTTCAGTGATTCCTATACCTAAAGAATAAAAATGGGCTAAATTATCAATTAATAATATTCATGGATGGGTTCAGCTGCACTTTTTTCAAAATTGATTTTGCCCCCGCAATCTTACAAACTCAAATAAAACAAAGAGACCCTGTCATTGACCAAGTTTTCATGTTTTCTCCTTTGAGAAATTTGTGAGCTTAGCAGCTACTGGCTCCAGTGGTCTAGCTTAGCAGCTACTGGCTCCAGTGGTCTACTGAGCCAAGTTTCATAAAGCCTGTAAGCACAACATCTTAATAATCACAGAAAAGAATTGCTTAGCAGAAACTGGTTACCAGCCATTAAAATAAATTTGCATTGTTGTGACTGGTGCCCCACTCAATTTTTGCTTAGCTAAGACATTATTTTGTCAAGTGGTATTTTCTGCTTAAACAGCTTTATAACATTGGCCCCGAGATGACGTTTTATGAATAGTCTCAGTTAAAATTCTATCAAAAAGGTTGGATAGAATCAGATGTTGCATTTCAGAAAATGGTTTTGCAGTCAATTCAGGAATTGACAAGTAAGGATGAAAACTAGAGAAAAGTTGTGTCCTTTCATTGGGCAAGTCTACATTAAATTAGGGTCTGTTTAAACAATTTTTGCACCATTCATGATTATTCCTAGGGGAAAGTTTCTATAAATGATAAAACTTGTTGATGTTACGCAAACATTGATTGTGTGAGGGAATTTTTGTACAAAAAATATTACTCAGCTGCCAATATTTTTAAATTTCAAGGGAAAATAATCCAGCGTGTTTTTCTGAGCAAAGGGTCCGTTAGGAAGGAGTTTGCATCGATGGTAAAAGGGGTTTAAATGACTTGGATTTCCCGACAACACAATCATACAATTTTTTTAATGTACATTAGCAGCAAATTGTTCGTTAAAATAAAATAAAAAACAGCAGCATATTAAAAACTACCAGCGCAGGTATGTCCATCCAGCTTATGTACAATAGCGTTATAACTATCTAAAATGGTTGCTTCTTAATCCAGAGATCTTGTAATCATGTGCACGTACGCCAACAATCACAAAATCTGCAATAAAGTCATTTTGGTGATCACCTACTTTAATTGAGTATCTCCCAGTTGGGAGTGAGCAGTCTTTGATCATCTTGTTCCCACAATACCAGCGTGATGTGTCTCTTCATACATTTCTGCATCATGTTCACTAAACCTTATGTACTAGCCTCATCTGGATGCCATCTAAGAGGTAAAATGGTGAAGAAACAATAGAGAGACGCAGGTATATTCGCCAACACCCAAGCATGTTCACCGATGCCCTGGTGCCTTTGCGAACACCCAAGTGCGTTTGCCTACGCCAAGATATGTTCTCCAATGCCCAGGTATGCTCCAAAACGTTAAGGTGTGTTCACCAACACCCAGGTATGTTTCCATCAAGGATCGACCAAGGAGCACCCTTCTTTTGACCTCTATGAGAATCACATCATACACTTGAGGTCTATTTGGAAATTTCAAACTTAAGGTTTGAACAGACGATTCTTTTCTTGATAAGTTGCCCAAACTTACTAACTGCAACACTCTGATTAAATGTTTGTAGCACACAAGGCTCTCTTCCTGCACCAGAGGAAAGATGCTGAATCTTGCGTGGCGTCCTGACGTTCTATTTCAATAAGCACAGATGATCATCAAAATGACTGCATGTGGATCGTGTCAACACATGCACAAGGTTTGTATAAAGCAAGGAGGTAGAAAATATAAACTTCAACAACATAACTCAATCACATAAGAAGCGTACTCTGCAAAAAAATGTCTGTTGCCTGGTCGGGGGTTGTCAAACGATGGCACTGTTCATAAACGCACGACTCACCGACGCAACGTCGCACAAAATCAGTGATGGTTATCAGGTAGCATGATTAGCGAGTAGAGCGCCCTCTCTTGTGATGTAAACACATCTCATACCTCCTCCGGTAGCGGGTCAACATGTCTCATCCCATGCAGTGGGATTCCGTTGGGATTAAGTTTGCTTGGCATAAACCCGCTTGGGATGTTCCCGTTGGGTATTGTGCCGTTAGGGATCATACCGTTTGGAATGACCCCGTTTGGAATGACCCCGTTTGGGATGGCACCGTTTGGGATGTGTCCATTCATGAGGTGACCGTTGGCTGATGGTGAGCTGGCAGTGCTGACCGTACCTGGTGATGCTGATGGCGGGGGTCCCGTGTGCGGACCTGGTTAAAAAAAGTCAGTCATTTATTCCCAATCAGTTAGAGCAAAGGACTTGTTTTCGTTCTCAAATGCAAACCTCGCCCTGACAAACTACCAATGAGTTTGATTTGTTTCGCAGGAAATTTTGACACTTCTTTTTTTGCTACTTTAGTGAAAAATAATGTCAATAAATTGTTGAATATTTACCTGTGTGCGTATGAATGAACCATAGAGCTGCCATAAGCACCATACCCATGATGAATGACACAACCACAATAACTACTGCTGGTCCTGTTGCTAATCCATCCACTGAAGTAAGGGAACAATTACAACAAAATATTCAAATATTATGCTCGGTAAACACTAAAATATTGCTGTAAATTTGTCAACAATTTGTTGTAAAATATTATTATTATTTTATTTTATTTTAAACAGTTTATTCAATTCAATAGTTATTTATTTCCATATTAAAAAAGAACTGTTAAAAAAAAGTATACAAATTGCAAAAAAATTAAATCAAAGACAATCAAGAACTTATTAAAGAAAACAAAAGAAAATAAGTAAACAGATTGGGAGCAAATCCAGAAGTCATCTCAGCAACAGTAGAAGACAAGTTCTCAAAGAACAAATCTACACAACATAATAGATATACACAAGGTGTTACCCTATACTGAATAGGCAATGAATTTTACAACTCAGGCAAAAATGCATACAATGTACATTGTCACCCAAAAATAGTGGTAACTCTCAAAGGCTAATAAAGACATAAAATATTGACCCAATTCACCTGACGTCATCATCAGAATTATCTTGGATGCGCCATTTTGGTGGTCAATGTCAACATGTTTTATTCAGAGAAGTGCACATTTTAGGCGATGCGGCACTTACACGTAAACCTATTGACCACCAACATGGTGAGCGTGGCAGTCGCCGCATGCAAGGGGTCAAAACATCAACATTTACAAATGGATTGTCAAAATTATTATCAAAATATACAATTGCACAACCAAACAATCAAAAAGCAGAAAAAGTGCATTAATGAAAGAGATTGATTCTTTAAAATGTTACTTGGAGGGTATTAAAGGCAATGGACACTATTGGTAATTACTCAAAATGATTATCAGCATAAAAACTTACTTGGGATCGAGTAATGGGGAGCTGTTGAAGTATAAAAACATTGTGAGATATGGCTCCCTCTGAAGTAACATAGTTTTCGAGAAAGAATGGTCTTTGACCATTACCAATAGTGTCCAGTGTCTTGATACAGATTTAGGATTGATCAAATCAGTGTTTAATTTTAGTGGACAAAAGTCTTTTAAAGAAAACACTGTTTTCTTACCTTGGCAATCATCTTTGGCCTGACTCGTCAATTCCTTGCACCCAGTACCTTCAACTGCTGAAACAAATAGCAATTTTAAAATAAAAAATACAGACTTTGAACGCTGGGCATGGTAAAAAAAATATATTCCAAGCCCATAAAAAATAAAACCCTGGGAATTGCCCCCCCCCCCCCCCATCCCCCAAGCCCTCCTAGATATTTTGAATAGCCACGTCAAACTCACTGTGGCAGCGAACTGGAAAAAACAACGAAATACAATACTTGTGACTCAAAAAGGAGTACACCCTTACAGACTATAAAGGGGAGAACCCTGTCTCAGCCCCAGGAGTAGGTGCCTACATGCCCCTGGTGACACGTGATCTGGGTGCCACCCCAAATCAGTTAAGTGTAGCCCTCACTTTAAAGTGGTCTTCCAGCCATGTGAGATCGGCGATCTCTCTCAAAAAAAATATTGATATTACAAAATACAGTGGATTCATGGTAGGGTTTTAAAGAAACAACAACAATTTAAGACAAACCTTTTGGGATGTCTTTGTCCTCTTTAGACGGAGTAACGATGGATGAAGTCACTATCTGGAAGGGACCAAGGTTTATTGCCTGAGTCAGCATGCTGTCCGCATGTAGAGGATTCAGACAGCCTGTCACTGGATCCTGTATCGAGGTACACTGTACAAAAGAAACCAGTCAATAAACCAAGAGAAGTAGAACTGGGGTAAGTGCTTTCTGCTCAAACAGCCAGGCTCCTAGTGGATGATACCCCCATGCCTATATCCTTGCAGACTGTGAAGGGAATGACCCTGTTTCATCCCCAGGAGTAGGTTACAACATGCTCCTGGTGACAGTTAAGGTTGTGCTCACTTTGAAGTGGCTGTTCCTGCCCCTGTTATGTTAAAGTGTTCACTAAAAAAAAATAACATCTAACGAAAACCAGAAATACAATATAATGAAAATAATATGGACAAGCTTCGACCTCTCACCTGAGGTATTTCTTTTTCGTCACCAATGCCATCCAGTCCATTTCGTGAACACATACCAAGCACACAATGAACATTGTAAGGCCATTTAACAAAGACGGTGTCTGGTATCTCGAAGCTAAACCTTCTCATCTGATCAGAGTTTAAGCTCCCACGGTGGAATATGAGCGACTCGGTCATGGCGCAACTGTAAGCAATGACAAGAACAAACCAATATTCAATGCATCAAAGGAAATTATTAGAGTGAATATTTGTTCAGAGAAATACAGCTCTTCATTCATACTAGACAACTTAACATCAGAATACTTGATACAATACCGATTGGGGGGGGGGGCCTAATGGGTGTAGAAGATTTGGAAAGCTTACCCTTGTTGAATAAGAAGTTGTTCCTCTCCAGGAAGTGACAACCAACATTGCTTTGGTACAACATTCAGCAGAGTATCGCTCCTCAATGACACCTCCAAATAGACTCGCTCCCCAACCTGCACACTGTGTGGATACTCCTGCACTTTCTGTTGATAGTCGTTCCCTGTGTACATATTCATGCTAATGGTAACCTGTGGATAAATTAATAGTGGTGAGACTAGTGCAAGTTTAATCTGTGGAGAGATTGGACAATTGTGAAAATTTCTGGGTCTAGATCCCTCTGGGCCCCTTCGTTCTTTCAAGAAAATTTGAAGACTAAAGGAGGTTTCGATAAAATCTTTATCCATGTAATTAGATAGTGCACAATCTACCTTGCAACTAATAGCGGCGCACCGTAATGATACCACACCACACTAACCCATGTACGGATTCACTAAAGCAAATTGCTTATTGGTTACCTTAAGTGACACCAGGTTGTTTTGTACACGCGAGTCAACATGCAAATATTTTAACTAAACCCACTTCAAATGAATCATGTTTTTTCAAACGTTCACCCTAAACTGCATACAGTTAGAAATATCACAAGATCAAATTAGAACAAGAGGTGGACCAGTTGCTCTATGTCTTGATGCATCTTTGCAGGGTACCACATTGAGTGCTCCCATAGAATGGATTGGTCACAGGACTAATTTACATATCTAATAGATTCTTACCTGATTTGGTAATGAGCTGGTAACCGAGTCTCCATTGGTCAGATACTTGCAGTTGATGGGGACCGTGTAGGAGAGACCTTGCTCATCATCGATTGGTGGTCTGCCCATTAGCCGGTCTCGATCTAACTCACCGCTACCCTCCATAACACTCTCAGAGTTAGTGTAAATCACCTGAAAAGACCCCATCCATAGAAAGAAATTGTGAATTCAGTTTAATCTTCTATGTGTCAGGAGGGACACTATCCAACTCCGCTTACAAGTTCTAAAAAGAACCTAATATACACAGCTAGAAGAAAATGGTGTTTGGCAAACCAAAATAAATAGATTGATACCTCACCATGTAATGCCTCTACTCCCATATTCATCAGTTTAGTTAGTACAGGGTCATGACCATGCTCAGTCTTTTATTGTACAGCCACGACCCTGGCAGTTTTGAACATAAAACATTACCACAAGGGAAACTGGGTTGAACAAAAAGAAATTGAATCGAGCAGGACTTGAACCAGCAACCTCAAGTCTGTTTTTTCATTCACATTTTCTCAAGTTATTGTCAATTGATAAAATCTTGTGTATAGTTTGGCCGCCGAAAATAACACCAAGACCCAATTCCATAGAGCTGCTCAAGCAGAAAACATTGCTGAACAATTATCTACTAAGCACAATTGAGAAGGATACCAGTCATAAAATTGTACATGTGCCATGGTAGTTTGGCTGGTAACCTTATTCTGGTAAGCATAATTTTGTTGTGCTTAACTTTTGTGCTTAAGCACCTCAACTAAGTTAGGCCATTTTCTTTTACTGACCTCGTTATTGAAAAGCACCTCGCCATCCACTAACAAGGTCATCTCGCTCCCGCACTGCTCCTTCTGTGTGTCAATCACGTAGTACGGTCCCGACTCCACCGCGCCACAGGACCGATCTCTCAACATCATGTTCTCTGCGTTCAATCCGTACACGCTCATCACAGACTGCAGGATTCGAACCTGGATCCCGCTGCGATGGCATTTAATCACTGTGAATTTTTGTAGCATCTTTAGTCTGGATGCGGGTTCTCTTGTGGGCGTGTTTTGATGCTCTAAAGCAAAGACGAAGAGAGGGAGATGCATCTATTCAAACTGTGTTGATTATCATACAAATATAGAACAAACTTCAAGTAAGTATTGTTTGAAGCTTTGCATGATGTGGAGACATAAGAAGAAACTATAAATAAATAGTAAACTTGCAGGTACAACCATGTGTAAATCTAATTCTGAGGTTTTAAAATCAACTTGAAAACTACGTTACTTCATAGGGAGCCGTTTTTCACAATGTTTTATCCTATCAACCTCTCCCCATTACTCGTTACCAAGTAAGATTTTATGCTCATAATTATTTTGAGTATACCAATAGTGTCCACTGCCTTTAAGAAAGTCTCCTACCTGACATCACCACAAACTTGTTGGCAGATTCGGCTCTTGTGAAGGAGGTTACCGGCCAATCTCTTGTAGCTGCCCATGCCAATAACCCTTCACTGGTTCTCGGCACTTCTTGTATATCTACTGCATTAAGAAGATCCTCCTCTACATCAACCAAGTTTGGACTCTGATGTGAGAAAAAAAGGTTATTGCTTAGTACATGTTCATTTATAGGCCAAGCAAAAAAGAACCAGGCTTCGAAATAACCCACGATACCCACAGAAGTTGCCGTAGTGCCCTGTGTTTTTTCTGTGTAATATGTTCTTTTGCTGGGATGCCCAGTACAAATTTACATCTGCCTCATACCCATAGGGAAATTACATTGAAGTTCTAGGCCTGAAGACCAGATTACCAGATAAAGATAAAATTGCATTTTGGACAGCCGCCAGTATCTGCTTAGCAAGATATGTTTGAGCTAAGTAAATTTGAATGTTCTATTGATAGAATATAGGAGGATTGAAGTAAGCTTGAGATTTGCAAGTGTGACCCGGGCTAATAAGACGAGGAACACGGCTTTTACTTTTAGTTCGAATATTCTTATAGTTCACCAGACTCTGGTGTTGTCAGAGTGTGCGTTCTTGTCATGTTCGTGGCACATGTGTCTTTGAGCAAGACTCTAACCATATTTGCTCTGGAATCAGATGTTAAGATGAAGGTACTGTGTGTTGTATACTGCATATTAAAGAGAGACTCCAAGGTTAAATTTGGTTTTGTAATGCACTTATTCTAGAGATAGTTCTCTTGAAAGTGGGGAACAAATTACAAGTCTCTAACCATCGCTGTCCTCACAGGTACCCGTTTACCCCTGAAGGGAGAGAAACAATATAGTAATGTCTGGGTTTTTTTTTATGCAAGTCACCAGACACACAAGGCCTGAAGGTCACTTCAAGGTATGGGCTACAATTATTTCATTCCAGAGACCGTTGCCACCTACTCCTAGGGCTGATACAGGGGTATCCCCTGTGGATGTAAGCTTGGGTATCATCAATCTGAAGCCTGGCTGGTAGAGCAGAAAGCTCTACCTCTTGATCAAAGACACAAGTGTCACGACCGGGATTCGAACCTACACCCTGATGACTAAGCCATTATATTTTGAGTCTGATGAGCTAAACCCCTCAGACACAACATGCCAAACTAACTGGATGTTTTTACATTAACTTCAACCTTTCAAAAAACTTTGTAACTTTTTCAGGAAAAATCCAGTTTTGAGTACAGATTTGTCTCAGACTATCATAAAGAATCAATATTTCTCTTACCACAACTTGCAACATTCCGCTCCTTAAACCCGTTTGCACTCTCCACGTCACATTACCCTCGGCCACCAACACCAGTATAATATCAGCCATGTTGTCACTGCTCCGACCAAACTTAATCTCCACCAAGACGGGTACCGAGGCGCTGCTCTGGGCTCCGCTGCCAGCATGAAGGAGAATAATGTGGAATTCTGTCTGCAAGGAGCCTAGTGTTTCTTGTACCTCGCAGCCAGTGATGGGCTGCTCTACGACATGCTTGGCGGTGAAGTCTAGTGTTTGGAAACCCGGTGAGATCACACAGACGGATGGAGTTTTGATGCCTGTTAAAAATAAATCCATCAAAATCGCATGGAATTAGCTGGATGATGTTTTGATGCCTGTTAAAAATAAATCCATCAAAATCGCATGGAATTAGCTGGATGCTGTTTTGATGCCTGTTAAAAATAAATCCATCAAAATCGCATGGAATTAGCTGGATGCTGTTTTGATGCCTGTTAAAAATGAATTAATCAAATTCTCATAGAATTAGCTATTATAGAGATTCATAAAAATGTGAAAATATAGGTTTTGATGTCTGCCAAAATTAATTCATCAAAATCACAACTTTTTGAATTTCTCATTTGTAAATTTTCATGATTTTTACTTTTGGCAGGCAGTGTTGATGTTTGTAGTTTTGATGCCTGCCAAATCATCAAAATCGCAAAAATGAAATTAACAGTTTGATGCCTGCCAGAACTAATTTCAAATTTAATCTCAATATTAGAATTTTTGTGAGCTGACCAAACTTTGATACCATGAATTCTCTAAAATCTTAAAATATTGTCAAACATATAACTGGATGGAAATCAGATGCCTGCTAAACTCAATTTCACAAAAATCTGAAATGTGAACTTGAAGTGTAACTGGCTGGAAAGTTTAAGCAAATTCTTTAAAAAGCTCAAAATAAACACAATTGCACATGGGTTTTGCTGTGCGCACGCACAAACAAGTGAAAGGAAAACCAATTAACCTCATGCATAATACAAACTGTGCTAACTTGCATAATATTTATAGTTGATTTTAGGGTGAGACTGTGAAAATTCAAGTGTATAGCGTTTCATTACACCCAAGGGGGGTCTCAAAGTGCTTTGTTTTCACCAAGGTATGTGGAGCTATGCTCAAAACACCATTTGTTTACATCACACCATGTAATGGTTTAGGTGTAGTGGGGCAATATGCAGCCAACCACACCACAAAACACAGCGACAAACCCCAATATGCAGCCAACCACACCACAAAACACAGCGACAAACCCCAATATGCAGCCAACCACACCACAAAACACAGCGACAAACCCCAATATGCAGCCAACCACACCACAAAACACAGCGACAAACCCCTTCTTTAAGAGGCACTGGACACTATTGGTAATTGCTCAAAATTATTGTTAGCATAAAAAATTACTTGTTAACGATCAATAGAGAGCTCTTGAAATTATAAAACATTGTGAGAAATGGCTTTCAAAAGTAATGTAGTTTTCGAGAAAGAAGTAATTTTCATGACCTCAAAGTTAGATTTTGAGGTCTCGAGTCAATCATCTGAAAGCACACAACTTTGTGTGACAAGGGTGTTTTTTCTCCAATATTATCTTGCAACTTCGACGACCAATTGAGTTCAAATTTTTAAAGGTTTTGTAACTTTGTGCATACATTATGTTGAGATACACCAAGTGAGAACACTGGTCTTTGACAATTACCAAAGGTGTGCAGTGCCTTTAAGGATAAGAGACTGTGTTCTTTAAAGTGCATTACACAACACACAGGACCTACAACTTTCTTTTCCATCCAAAGGATGCAGCAATAATAGTCAAGTGTCTTGCTAAAGGACACACGCCAAGACCGGAACTCAAACCCACACTCTGCCGATCAGAAACACAAGAGCTTGAGTACAGTGCGCTTGACCGCTCGACCACGTTACTATAGTTCCAATTCTCACAAGTCTCACCTACAAGTAAAAATAAACTCAAAAATACCTACCTGCCCCAACAAGAAGGGTCAAGGCATTTGCATCAAGCACCTCACTAAATGTGGCGGCACTGTCATAATGTTCTTGAACAAAATTTAAGAGGTTGGTGTTGTCTTGAGGTAGAGCTGTCTTAATGATATTAATTGAGATCTCACTGTTCCACGTAACTGAGGTATTATGTGGTACCTGTAAGGGGAGAGGTCAAAAGTCAAGGTAGAGGTCAAGTCAGTTAAACAATAAGTATGCCTTCTTATATGGTTTCATAGGCAGGCATGATACATGGACTTCACGGAGGCACGGAGGTGGTTGCCTTCATGCTCCCTGGTTGCCTTGGTGCCAATAAAATGCTACAGTAGAAATGTACACTTTCTTTAAAGGGTGCCATTAACCACTGAGAAAATGCCTTGGTGCCCTTGCCCTTTCAAAAACGAAGCATACAGGCCTCTAAAGGTGTCTTGTGGAACTGTGCCACCGCAAGTTCTCTCCAGAGAAGTAATAAAACCATATGGAAAGAAACCATATGGAAGGAAATTGTGCTTCAAACTGTTTGTAGTAGTACCAGGAACTAAGTATGTTTTCATAATGTATCCCAGTCCATGAGAGAAGTTCTTTCTGGAAATCACACTTGTTAAGAAATGAATAAGATGCAAAAAACCGAGAGGGAGTGTTTGAAATTTGGACACATCCTGAGGGCTTAGAAGAAGAGGAGGGGTTTCCTTGCACCTTTTCTCGAAGGGTATCTAGTGATACCAAAGGATACAATATTTCAGTCAGTGCTTCTTGTTTTGAATAATCGCATTCATATATATAGCTGTGGCGTGTGGTTTGATCAGGCTTGATGCTTATTCACCTAACCAAAGCCGACATGTTGTCCATATCTAATGCCTTGTGTATTTATGGGTTTGTGTTTGGCCCTTTGTGTGTGTGTTCTCTTTGATTTGTACAAGTTTTACCATTTATTTTCGACTGATGACGTTTATTGAGGGGCGTACAATATTTATATTTTTAGTTTGTTTTTGTATACAAAATGTGTGTGTTTTTGTGATGTGATTGAACAAAGTATTATGACACAGTTTTGTCAATTACTGTGTGTTTTGAGCCATAAGACAAGAATTGTCTATGTACCCCCAGAACATCATCAACACTCTCATCACACACAGTAAGCTATATGTGCGGTACAATTCTCTGAATTCTTCTCACGGAAGACAACGTATAAATTTCACCTGGGCTACCCCTGACCTGACCCCTGATGAACCAATACTAAAGTACCCCATCGGTACAATCTACTGGACATGAATCATGCAGGGGTGCCCATCCTAGTTCATGCTTCTAACCAATAGGTGTCAATAAATCAAAACTGCCTAAGGGACAGTGTACAGTTTACTTTGTTGTGAGAGCGAAAGGGAAGGGGGGGGGGGCAAAATCAATGCTAAAACTTTGTGGTAAAGTTCAAGGATGGCCACGAGTATAAAGCTGGTCACAATCGTGCCAGGAATACATGTGTACATGTACATGGCTGTACCACCCCCAGTTGAACACACAAACCCTAATCCATACTGCCGATGTAGAGACTAAGACCCCAAAATCAACGTAAGCCAAACTTCAACATACATGTTCAGGGGTCACCTAAACTTGGGCTCTGGTAGTGAATGGTTGAGTGCATTATGTATTCCAATAAACCCTAAATGATGCATTTGACCTACATGTAACACATTCAGAAATAAATCCTCACCTAGGCCCAATTTCATAGAGCTGCTTTTAGCATAAACAAATCTGCTCAGCACATTAAAGTGAGGCATACATGTTATCAGAGTAAGGTGACCAGCTAGTACCATGTTTTGCTAAATGAGTACAAAATACTCACTGCAAGTTGATTCAATTACTCATACTGAACAAAAAACAGGTGAAGCTTGGATTTTGTTGAGAGAAATTTAGACGTCATACACAATAGCTTTTTCACGATGTTCATTCTCTTCTTATATTGGCAAAAATTTAATTTTTCCTAAATTCCAATTTAATGTATCATGTTATTTTTGTATGAAACACATCGTCAACAGTTTGTTATATGCATCCACTCCAAGAAAGCCAAGCATCTCAATAGTTTGAATTTCTCTTGGGAAAAGATGTTGGCATATTTTGGGGGTTCTATTTGAGTAAGCATTTATTTGAGCAACTGTGCATTTGTGTAAACCCTACCATATTGACTCTACTGAAACCCTTGTGACTGGCTTGACTACTGTGTCTGTGTAAATACACCAGCATAGACTTATTGGGATATAGGCCAAAGTCAAAATATGTTGACTCTCTCCAAGCCCTAAGGTTCGTTGGAGATAATATCTAAATCAAAAGATGTGCTGCTGTCGTCAGTAAGTTTCCTACAAAATGGAATGTTTCTTGCCTATGATCAGAAGTAGTAGCTGCCTTTTTTGAGGAAGAAACAAGTGTAACAAGAACTGGAAACTAACAAGGAATTATTTGTGAATTATGTAAACAAACTTAAATTAGCTATTTTGAGTTAAAATAGACTGTATTCGAATTAGCATACACAGCTATGGCAACGATAGAGCTACATGTCCCAACATTTACATCTGGCAATCAAGAAGATTTTGAACAGCAGTCATGGAAACATTTTTAAATTACATTCAACATTTTCTTGCAACTTCGACGATCGCTTGAGTTTAAATTTTCACAGGTTTGTTATTAATATTTTATGCATGTTGAGGTACGCCAAGTGAGAAGACTGGTCTTTGACAATTACCAAAGGTGCTCATTTTGTTAATATATTTCAATAATATTTTTTAAATATTTTTATCTGCCTGTAATTGGGGCTTGCGCTGTTTGGACGTTGCATAAAATAAAATAAAAATAAGGGTGTTTGTCTCCGCATGATGACCCTACCATCCAGCTGTAGTCAGAGCTCAGGCCAACAGTTTAGATTTGCCCAAATTTGTTCAAAACTGGACAAATTCCCAGACTATGTATGAACACAGTCATGTTCACTTGTTAATGTACTAGCATCTGGAATAACCATAGAACAACCCCAAATGTCTTCACAATGTGCTTGTGATTTGATTTACACCTGTTCTTTAAGGACTTGATAAAATGTTTTAAAACAAGTTCAACTGCTTAGAGCACATTGTATTTGACCTTCCCTAATGTTTAATTCCCCTACAAATGACTCCGTCTTGAGAACCGCTGTAGTTTAAATAACTCTACCACCTGATGCACCAACTAGGCGCCACAACCAGTCAGATTCCCTCCCTTCTCTCTCCAACAACGAGCGTAGTCTATAACACTTAACAGGTATTTTACAAAGCAAGGGAAAAGACTATTTTGTAACAAAGGTCTTGCCTTCTGAGGGCGCTCCATTCTCCGAACAACCTTTGAACTTAGAGTGTCTAACTCGATGCAAACTGGTTTTCTTATTTTAGAGTAAGGGCTTGGGCACTTAAATTTGTCGCCAATGGATTGTATGTAAGAAATATGTTCCTTTAAAAATCAAATCAGCATTTTTATTGACTAGTAGCAAGGAAGGAGAGAGTAATTTTACTGACTATGATCGTTCTGACGAAAAGCGAAAAATGAGTTACTCATAGCCGCCCAGTGGTTGGAAAATGTCTTCGTCAAAGGACCTAGACAACTTTCTTCTTGAGAGGTAGGAATTTTTCACCGCAGCTGGTGTTGCGGATGATTTTAAATATGTGGATGAAGCGTGTGATTATAATACTGTTTGATTAAAAAAAAATGTTTCAACAGTTGGAAAGCGATTGTTTTCATACTCTGACACAAATCTGATACACTAGTGTATTTTTGTACAGTGGTTTGAAAAAATTGTATCAAACAATTTATAAAGAAAAATGCACATGAAGGGAGTTTCATCGATCGTGTGATTTTTAAAACCTAATTTTAAACATGCTTGTATCGATTTGATATGAGTATACAGATAAGAACAAACAAAAAAACAATTTCATAATACTGCTGCTTACCAATAACAATTTTTTGTGTGCTAACTAAATTATGTAAGCAATTTACAATCCAGAACACTGCATGTTCACAATGGATTTGCGATGCTTCTGATTATAAGAATCTTTGTTCAACCCAAAATTATTAAATAATCTTGTGTTGGATGAAATGCATAGGGGTAAAAAAGTTGAACTTGAAATTCCAAAGAGGAGTTCCGGTTTTTACTTACCACAATTTTTATATCATAGAGGGGAATAGGAAAAATGTTCTCTCCCTTGACTCGCCACAACACCGGAGCGGCAGAGTTCAATACGAAGACAAGGTTCCGTGCTAAAATACCTCCCTGCTTTGATTTAAAATTGAAGTCTATGGTATTCTGAGGGTTTAACTGCGAAGATGAAGTAGAAAATAGTGGTGGCGTTGACGAGCGTAGATTTATAATATGGACTTCTGGGTCTTGAGTGTTGGGCGAAGCAGCAACACAACCCGATAAGCATGACATGGGCTGTTCGCTGTATGCATGCACACTATGTGGACTCGTTAGTTGTTGTGGCTCACATATCTGGCTGCATGTAATACCTGCATAGAAGAAACAAATAAAAGGATTGTTCAGATAGAAACAAGGGACTCAATCTTAGGCCATTCCAAACTGGCGGCTATGGCTACATTTATATTTCCTACAATAAAGGTAAAAACATTAGTCAGATAGAAACAGTTCAAACAAGGGACTCAATCCTAGGCCATGTCCGAATTTGCGGCTACAGCTACGGCTGAAATTCTGGGTCATCGTACTACATCCTGAAGCAAAACCCTTCAGCAACAGTCTAAGTCAGAGATGTAGCCGCCCATTCAGATGCAGCCTTACAAGACACTATTCCAAAGAGTGACTAGAATAGTAATAATAATATTTAATTCTTAAAATTATGCACATTACAATACCCCAAAATATGCCATTTGTACAATACTCGTAAAATCGTTGTTCAATTATAAATTGAATACATGTACATTAAAAGCTCTAATGGAACACACCCCCCCCCCACCCCCCATAAATACCCATTTTGACATGTGGCAACCATGCAGCAATCTTAAATAGTCTCCAGTAGTAGAAAATTGTCCGCCCTTAGTATAAGTTAACTGTACGCCAACCACAGTGGTTTCCCCTGTAACTTCCCAATAAAAGGGCTACAAACAACACAAGGCACAAACATTTCTCAGAAATCGCAACAACCGCTACTGTTTACTATATTTGGGCACAGGTTAGTCTGATAGAAACATCATGCAAAATTCATTGTCAAGGTTTTGTTTACACTGTGGACTTTCAATGTTTAAGACTATCCGCATATAAATTTATCAGTTTAAAACAACGACTCCCTCAAACTACATCTGATGTTTACACACGACAAAAATGTAATTGGCTGGCGTTGACATACAAATGCCAATGCTGTGTATGTTTAAAATCTGAAATATGTAAGATAGCCATCAGGGATGCTCAGCTGTGCCTGACGCTGTAAAACTTAGTGAGTTTGTTTGGGAATCGTCCCTAAAGCATAAAATTACAATTATTGTTTGTTTATGTGGAGGAGTGAATACAGGGGGCTGGTGATTCTAGTCCATCTGTCAGTCAAAATAGGTCAAGTATTTAAATTAATGATCGTGGATGTATGTTTCTTAAAGGAGCACTCCGATACTTCTGTGTGTGGTCTTGTCATTAAAGTTTTAGTGACGGACACGTTAATCCTAACATTCTAGAGTCCTTCAAAAATCATTCAGAGATTTGGACGAGATTACATAAAGTGGAGGGGGAGATCCAACAAATATCAGTTCATTTGAAGAGACTGAGTAATTTTTAAAAAAAACCTCAAGTGAGTCGATTGTGGAGGATTAAGGCAGTGGGATCCTACATAAACTCATCGGTTGATTTGGAAGGCAGTAGGGATCATATTGTACATAAACTCATGTTAACACAATCCTCAATCCTCAAAGGCAAGCACTAAAAAATAAACAAGCCAATTCTATCTTCAATGCGCAGGCCTGTAATTTCATCTTTGAGAGGGCAAGGCCTTTTTTGTTTCAAAGAGCACTTCAATTCGAACATCTTAAAATCTATGGGAATATTTTGAAGGGGTGGCACTTGGGCCATGACCAGGGCTAACAGAGACCGTGCATCAATGGCCTCAATGTAACTCCAGGCCAGAATGTGCTGTGTCCCTTTGCAAAGATCATTGCAAGTTCAATCACACAAATTCCCTATTTTGCTTTCCTTCATAGAAAAAAACTTCTTTAACCCTAGTTCAAGGAGTATGATTTGGTCTCCTTTGTACAACAAGCGGGTGAAACTGTGTCCAATACTGCACCCCAGCTCTCTCTTGGTGGTCTTACATTTATATCTGGGTCTTCCCACCAGTTATGGATAACCCCTTGCGTACCGTGCTCCATAGATTATAGCTTTGAATGGCATCAACATAAGTAGGTTATTATCAATGTTACTGGGTCATGCAAGGACAAAAGTATGGCCTGCCTCTGATGTCAAAACACTTTGCAAAGAGCAAAGATCGCTGTCATTGTGTCTTAATTTCGTGGTGATCTTTCCCACCTGGGAATTCATAAACGATAGAGTTAAATTTGTGTTTGTTACATTTTTTTCTTTTCTTTTACCTCTCATGTCAGAGTTACCAAACTGAGGCTAGAAGGGGAACAGTCTGGTGCCTTGATTTATGTAATTGGTATTATTATTCAATTACTATTTATGTGATGATTAAAAAGACGGGGTGACAGATTTTGAGTCCCTTGATTTGTACAGTTGATTCTTTTTCAACACAAACATACAAAGATAAACAGAATCTGGAGGCATTCACTGTTAAAACACTAAGATACAGGACTTTTTTCTGAGTATTATTTTAATAGAAAGTGGGCTTTATAAATTAATATCATTATTATCATGACTTGAATTAATCTGACAAAATGACAAAATCAACAATTTCAAAGTTGCAAGTAACCATATTATTAAATTATTACATATTTGACCAAGAAAAACCCTCCAAATTACAAAGAAACAAGTACATTAAAATGAAAGAATAATTCATTCAAACAAGACCAAACAACAAAGTAGATTATAAATTAATTTGAAATTAATACTAGAGACAAATAATCACACCAAGAGTAAAAGCTTTCTGCTGTGCTTGTACATTGCATTGGTGCCCCATCAGAAGTTATCAATAGACTTAAGGTTTTCTAATGAAATTAAAATTATATGGAAACGACATTGCCCTCTCAAAGATGAAATTCCACACCTGTAAGACTATACACACATCAGTCATTTTGCATGATTCATGTCCTAACATTTAAAGGCAGGAAACACAAAATTAATGAAAGTCATGTTTACTAAGCACTTACTACAAAAAGTGGGTTTTAGTTTAGCGGGATTTATAAGAGTTAATGATGGTACAGTTTGCAAAATATGTGTATCTAGAGGGAAAAATTATTCCCCCAGTGCTCTCCCTTAACAGTGGTCCGTTGGCCGAATGCCAGTTAAAACAACCAATGACCTGTCAGGATTCAGCCCAACTCACGTAGTCTTGCTGGTTAGTTTGTTGAACTCCCACTGAGCTACGGGTAAATCACTGATTGTTCGTATTGCTTCAAACTACAAGTCACACTGTTGAAAGGGAACCATAAGAATACATGTATGGACCTCCAGTGAAAAAGCTGGTGTACTAGTTGAAAGAAGAGCTTTCCCTGTTTATTTATTACTGGTTATTATTAATGTTTTATTGTCACTTGTAAAAAAACAAAAATTTGTACAGTGAAATGCATTTTGGTTTTACGTGTCTAAAAATATATGTCATAAAAATACACACTAAAAATTTACCATTTAGGCCCTATACAAAAATACATCGAATAGTAAAAAATATTATTTATGGAAAAAGCTAGGGACAAACCCTGTCCCCCTAAAAAATCAAAATCAAAAATGAATTATTTAATTATTTAATTATAATACAGAGAAAGTTTGGGGGAGAGAGAAGTAAACCAAATAGATTTGTCGTGAGAAACACATTTCAGTTTCTGACCCCTGATTTTACCACATCGTTGAAAAACTTGCGCATTTTTCCCAGTGACGTGTTGGACGAGAGGGGGGTATCATGCCGGAAGTGGCCTGCCATACTTGCGTGGGCGGTTGGCCTGGGAAGCCTCATTGGCATGTACATTCATGACAAACCACAAAGGATAAACCCTAGCCCGTGGATTGGCACCCGGCCAAGCAACCTAACACACCAAGTCCCATCTAGCATATCCCTATGCACCTATAGGAGTATTTCCCTCGTTAGCCAATGCAGTACACCGTTACTGTTTGTACACAGTGTAGAATAACCAACATTTATTCAAATGCATAGTATTTTTTCAAGGGTTTGGGTACTTTTTCTACGACACAAAACACTAACGTCTTTACACTACACTTACACGGTTTAAAGATAATGCTGATTGAAAACAGAGTGTCCAAATTCAAAACTGGGTGCCCAGATCACAACACGTTTTCACATATTGTAACAGTTAAAACAGTGTGTCCAAGTTTAAAACTGGGTGCCCAAAATCACAACATGTTTTCACATATTGTTACAGTTAAAACAGAGTGTCCAAATTTAAAACTGGGTGCCCAAACCACACCACGCTTTCACATATTGTAATCAGTTAAAACAGAGTGTCCAAATTTGAAACTGGGTGCCCAAATCACAACACGTTTTCACATATTGTAACAGTTAAAACAGAGTGTCCAAATTTAAAACTGGGTGCCCAAACCACACCACGCTTTCACATATTGTAACAGTTAAAACAGAGTGTCCAAGTTTAAAACTGGGTGCCCAAAATCACAACATGTTTTCACATATTGTTAGTTAAAACAGAGTGTCCAAATTTAAAACTGGGTGCCCAAACCACACCACGCTTTCACATATTGTAACAGTTAAAACAGAGTGTCCAAATTTGAAACTGGGTGCCCAAATCACAACACGTTTTCACATATTGTAATCAGTTAAAACAGAGTGTACAAATTTAAAACTGTGTGCCCAAATCACAACACGTTTTCACATATTGTAATCAGTTAAAACAGAGTGTCCAAATTTGAAACTGGGTGCCCAAATCACAACACGTTTTCACATATTGTAATCAGTTAAAACAGAGTGTACAAATTTAAAACTGTGTGCCCAAATCACAACACGTTTTCACATATTGTAACAGTTAAAACAGAGTGTCCAAATTTGAAACTGGGTGCCCAAATCACAACACGTTTTCACATATTGTAATCAGTTAAAACAGAGTGTACAAATTTAAAACTGTGTGCCCAAATCACAACACGTTTTCACATATTGTAACAGTTAAAACAGTGTGTCCAAGTTTAAAACTGGGTGCCCAAAATCACAACATGTTTTCACATATTGTTACAGTTAAAACAGAGTGTCCAAATTTAAAACTGGGTGCCCAAACCACACCACGCTTTCACATATTGTAACAGTTAAAACAGAGTGTCCAAATTTGAAACTGGGTGCCCAAATCACAACACGTTTTCACATATTGTAATCAGTTAAAACAGAGTGTCCAAATTTGAAACTGGGTGCCCAAATCACAACACGTTTTCACATATTGTAATCAGTTAAAACAGAGTGTACAAATTTAAAACTGTGTGCCCAAATCACAACACGTT
Organism: Asterias rubens; assembly: GCF_902459465.1. Taxonomy (NCBI): domain Eukaryota; kingdom Metazoa; phylum Echinodermata; class Asteroidea; order Forcipulatida; family Asteriidae; genus Asterias; species Asterias rubens. The sequence goes on from NC_047080.1 coordinate 736,818, forward strand.
TTCACATATTGTAATCAGTTAAAACAGAGTGTCCAAATTTGAAACTGGGTGCCCAAATCACAACACGTTTTCACATATTGTAACAGTTAAAACAGAGTGTCCAAATTTAAAACTGGGTGCCCAAACCACACCACGCTTTCACATATTGTAACAGTTAAAACAGAGTGTCCAAATTTGAAACTGGGTGCCCAAATCACAACACGTTTTCACATATTGTAATCAGTTAAAACAGAGTGTCCAAATTTAAAACTGGGTGCCCAAATCACAACACGTTTTCACATATTGTAACAGTTAAAACAGTGTGTCCAAATTTGAAACTGGGTGCCCAAATCACAACACGTTTTCACATATTGTTACAGTTAAAACAGAGTGTCCAAATTTGAAACTGGGTGCCCAAATCACAACACGTTTTCACATATTGTAATCAGTTAAAACAGAGTGTACAAATTTAAAACTGGGTGCCCAAATCACAACACGTTTTCACATATTGTAACAGCTAAAACAGAGTGTCCAAATTTAAAACTGGGTGCCCAACAGATGCCCAAACAGCCCTTTGGCTATCACTATGACGAGACAGCTGCACTGAAAATCACTGGAAATGGGAAAGATATGTAATAACATGCAACCTTGACATTCAGCATTACTTTATTCCTGACGAGTATCGTAGCATATTGAACAAAAACATTGAGTTAGTTCACAAAACCTCCACAAGTCATAAGAGAGACTCGCATACCAGATGTTATCGCAAACCTTGCCATTGTAATCAACATTCACCATTGTGCAATTTCAAACCACACTCATATAAAGTCTTGTTTCTTTATTTTTTTGTGAGAAACCACAAAATTCAGTAATAAACACATTCAACATATGATAAAACTTAATGAAGCCTGACTCGGAAATGTAGAGTGAAGTGCACACGTTTAATAGCACATATCATTCAAATTTTATATACAGTACGATTCAACGATTGTTTTTGTAAAACGCATTTTTTAACCTCCCCCTTCATTCTGAACCCAAACTTTTGAAGTTTCCGAAAACAAATTAAGTTTTCTACTTCGTGCTTTGATCTTGGTTTTAAAATGCCTACTGTGCAATCTGAAGAATTCATTATGGTTTTCTTTCTAAATCATTATTAACAAGTGTTGTATGTTATTTTACTTTTTGGGGGGTGTATCAGCAAAAAATGTGCCTGTGATGGCAAGCAACTCACGCGTATCTGTCATGATATGTTTGCTTTCATAGAGAAATCCCTAATAAGCATCAATCCATTGTAATGTTGAACACTTTTTGGGTGGTTTCAGATCACTCTACAACCATTGGGAAAACTGCCATCGTGACAAACTTGTGCTTACTGTCAGAAACCCTGATGAATACCTGACAAGTACAACCGACTGGAAATAAACAGTGGTCATTACAAGAAAAGAAAAAAATGCTTATTGTTTTGGTGAATGATGAAAACAACATTATTATTATTGAAAAGATATCACAGACAGATCGCATTAACAAATTATTTACTCAGGAAGAAAGTGCAAAGTACTTTACAACAATAACTGTTTGCACAATTGCATACCACTTTTCCCAGCCAAGGGCCTGCATACATAGTACTACATAAACGGTGAATACTAGAAAAACACTGGAAATGGTGTGTCATTGCCGAGCAGTCAAGCCCACTGGACACCAGGCTTGCCAGACACAAGCTCTTGTGTTTCTGATCAGTGGAGCGTGGGTTCTAGACACTTCTAGCTATTAATGTTTCGTCCTTTGGAGAGGAAAAAATCCATTAGGTCTGCATACGTGTTATGTGTAATGCATAAAAGAACCCAGTACACAAATTGTAAAGAGAAGTGGTTCGCTTCAGTGTTTTTTTAATGGTCTGGCAGCTAACCTGCATCTCATCACCTTTTCACTTCATCACCCTCCACATCACCTCTTCAGAGTGATGTAAATATCAAAGGTAAACAAAACAACAAAGATATGTATGACGCAATATTTGCTATTAAGTGCTTGGTTCTTAACTTAGAAAATAACAACTATAATATCATTTGCAGTGATCATACTGTAACAATATGACCCATTCTTCAGTTTTTAAATTGTGTTCATGTAATTGTTGAACACACCTGAAGGACTGGGTTAAATGAAAGAATTATGAAGAGCATCAGGCTAAGTTTTTGCTAATGTGATAACAAACGATTCTTGGTAATGTTTCTTTTTAACAAGTAATATATTTCCTGATCCTGACCTCAACAAATAAAAAAAAATAAGTTGATGTTGATGCCCCATTTTCACAAGGCTGTTTCTTAGAATAAAAGTTAGCTAAGCAGAAAACAGACAGATAAGGTTAATATACTGTACATGTATGCTTATGCTCAGCAGAATCGGTATATAAAGCAATCATTTCTGCTCAAGCAGCTCTATGAAATTTGGCCCACGCTAATTTGTAAACAAAGAATAACTGAAAGCTGATTACATGCATTGTACAAGTGACATTCATTTTTATTGTAAATAGTAATTTTTAACAATGCTGCGCATAAATATTGGAGAAAGAATGTTTCTACAGTATTTGTGAACACATTTTAATGAAAGGTACCTACATGTAGTTGTATCATATTGTAGGAGCAATATCTGTTCTATTGAGGTTTATACATTGGCAAACTTTGAGGCCGTCAGTCACCATGATTGTCATGTATGCTTTTAAAGTAATGATGAATACTGCTCTTCAACACAAAAAAAGGTTCAGACTATCCTTTGTTCCAGCTTTAATTTGGTTTCTTTGATTTGAATATAATAGAAAAAAGATTAAAAATGCCCCACTGCAGTGACAGTCTGTCATGCATTTTACAACACAAGAAGATTTATTTAAGAGATTTATAAACCTTCTTAAGCGCAGATGTTCAAAATATATTGTAAAAACTGCCAGCCACTTGTCCAACACGAAAAAAAAAAAAAAAAAAAAACGGCATAATTTGTTTGCTGAGCATTTTACCAAACTGCTTCATCTTCTAAGCATCTCACTACCTCTTAAGTTATTCCGGAGCCATCATGTCTCGGAATCAAGAACCAAGACCATCACGACGCAGCCGTTGTTCAACATATGCATCGTACAAGCCGGCGATGTAAAGCCAGTTACTTGTCCCAGCTGCACATAAGATGTAGATGCCCTGCTCTGTCCGTCGACTCAAGATGGCGATCATACCCACAACCACAGACCCTCCATAAACTCAGAATCAAGCTGGGTTTCTTTTCTCTCCCCAATTATATGCGATTTAAAATTAGCATTTTCCGGGATCATTTGGTAATAGCATTTCAAATCTTTCTAACAATGCATTTTATAACAAACGGGTACAAATGCTTTCAAAGACCAATGCGACCGATCCAAGGCAACAAGTTCCTTGAAATACCAAGCAAAATTTTTACGGTCATATGTGGAGAGTGTGATTTGCAGTTTCTGGTTGGATCTTGATCTATGAAACATTAGCACCTTCTGAAAATTATTGCTTCGACATCAAACTTTAAAAACAAAAACTAAACCTGGCCTACATGTACTGCGCTATTTCAAATGTCACTAAATGTTATCATTTAAAGAACCTTGGGGGGCTATGCTGATTGTAGCAATGGGAAGGCTTAGGGCAAGGACTTTAAATTGGCAAATTTCTGAGAAAATCTTTAAAAACATAGGAAATTTAAGACGGGATATTAAGTCAAAGGCCAAGGCAACAGAAGGCAATGGTCCCTCATGACACTGAAATTCACGACAAGTTACGAGCTATGCATACAATCATACAAATGAGTCCAGAGTACAGGAAATACATTGCAGGTAACAGGTTTTTGATTTATAATTCTCTTGACCATAATTCTAACAGCTGTATTTTGACTAGCCCTTGTGAATTTTTTTGAATATTTTCCAGTCAAAATATACGGTTTCATACAGGCAGGCTGCTTCTTTTCGACTAGCCTGACAGGCTTCAACCTAAGAAGAAAGTTTTACTACACCCAAGTGTCGGCACACCAGGCTGATGACAAAATTAAAGCCTGGGCCCAGTTTTATAAAGCTGCTTTTAAAAGCAGAAAAAAAAAATTCATAATTGTTTCTGCTAAAAAGAAAGACATGAGCATGGTAGCATTCGCATTATAATTGTTAAAGTTTTGTTTATGCTGCTGCTGCCTTTAATTGTCTACATTATGAAATCTGTTACCAATTTAGTAGGCAGGTCTAAGATGTGTACAATCAGGTACCTTGAGTGCTCATATTCAGAACCTTATGGAAACCGAGAGGGAAAACCAAAGGTCTCCAAAGGGGATTTTAAAGACCAGGGTGCTCCACAAGGAGTTTGGTGTATAAAGTCTGTAGAAGGATGTGTACAGAGACAAAAGATACACCAAACGACTTTACATAGTAACAACAAAAAATTGCATTTTTCTCAAAACTGAAAAAAAAAAAAAAACAGGAAAAATTATTTCACTGGATACTTTGGAATGTACTTTCAGTCAAGTAAGTTATTGAAGTAATTTTTTTTGGCAAAAACTTTATAATATGTACCTTTAAAGCCCCACCCCAACCCCAATACCACCAACCTGCCATTTAGTAAGGAGAACACTTTTTTTTAACAAGCAAGGCCAGATTTTTAGTAACAAAACAAGAGGAAACATACAGGAATTATTTACAAAATCAACCCGTTGTAGTGTAGGTCACCATGTAACCTGATGGGACTCAATCCCATTGCAAATCTATTAAAGTACATAGTGCATGACTGCAATAGTCATCAGTTGAACAGCCATCTGTTATTGTACAGGACTCACAAAGAAATTGTACAATCCCTAAACCAGTCACTAACACTCGTTGCTAATAAAAAAACTGTCTCAGACTATGATGACAACAGAAAGAAATAACTACTAAAGAATACAAAAGCACAAAAGCCTTTGCGTTGCAACTTGAGTGGCCTACAGGTTTTGTCCCCCAAAGAAAGATTTTGAAAATTAATGAGGTGATTCCAAGACCCACACTCTTTTGTCCCTCTAACAATTTAAATACTTTACACAGATAGTTACAATACCCCCAAAATACAAAGCCCTGCCCCCCCCCCCCACCCCTAACACCCCAATACTCACCAGAGAGCATGCTGACCAGGCCCACTACCATGGAGCCTAAGGTAATATGGTTGTAATCCGCCATTCCTGAGTATGAGTGAGTTCCTGACTTGGACTAAATCATGTAGTTGTGTACGCTTACGCACTGGCCAAACTGGCTAATTGTAGTTGGACTTGCATAAGTTGATCGTGACATTTAGTTTCAACTAACAAAGTTTTGTTGGTGGGAATTCTAATAATGTGTTCAGCTCCACTCCTACGGTGGAACAATCCCAACAGGTGATCATCAACAAGTTCCAACTGCATACGGGTGATCTTGGTCCATTGAAATAGTAGAGTGGAATTATCTGAAAAATAATGCAAAGAGAACTTATCAAGCTGGTTACAAAGTGTTTAATACACAAATAAAAAAACAATATCTTAAGAATTCTTAAACCAATCAAGAAGAGCGTTGACAGTATTATTATTATCTCCCTCAAAGTTAAACATAATTATTACAGACTGAACTTAGCATAAAGTACATTTGTATGATTATCTGTGATTGCTTTTCAGTCAGTTGTAAGTTGTTTTTCTCCCCTAGTTTGTTCAGCAATTCCCATGGGGCCATGGTAGTCATGACATATTATCGTAATGTGCAATTCCACATTCTATCTAAATCACAGATCATTAGAGACTCAATATTCCATATTGGTCATGTTGGTTTTGTTCAAAATTTACATACACAGTACTTTATGATCGCTGAATTTTCGTCCTGCTTAATAACGAGGCATTTCAATATATTAAACGTTTTTGTTTCCCATACACCGATGTGTGTTAGCACTGTATACTCAGTACTTTCCCGAGTCCTGTGAACAAATATCACAGGCATGTTACTCGGGCGGGATTCAAACCCATGGGATTGAAACTATGCAAAGGGTATCACAGCAAAAAGCAAAGGGCACTGCGGCCAATGCTTGACCGCAGCAGTTGTTGTGGGTGCCATGAGTTGATTTCGGGCATGCTAATATCTTGACCAAGTAACTGGGGTTCTGAACTCATTAAAAAAAATTACATAATTGCATTTTCGTACAACATGTAGAATGCGAACGTCAAAAAGTGTACAGAGTCCCAGTTACTCGGGGTCTACAAAATTATCATAATTTTCAACACGGGTTGTGGACACAGCAGGGTAGATAGACAAAACACATGTTGTGGGATGGCAATTATTACAATAATCCTAATGTGTGTTTTAACATATGTTAAAACACATTAATTAGGAGGATGCATCATAGTAAATTATAGTTGCTATATATAACGTAACCCTCCTCCCGACGGCTGAGGAGGGTTACGTTATCGCAACTAAGTAATTACTTAGTCTGGTCATGGTCTGCTGGTAGTACACCCCACATTTGAATATAAATGCAAAATGTTCATTTTTTATGCAGTATTATTAACGTTAGGCAGACTGGAATTAAATGGCTACCAGAGCCTCAAACAGAAGTTTCCAATACTAAAAAAGTAATGGTCTGCTTTTTATTAAACGATAATAAGGCATAATGCACAGGAGTAAGCATGGTAAGCAGGAGTTGCGGTAGCTCAATTTATGAAATGTCCACTTTTTTAAGTAAGTTACATTTTGTATAAAAATTTTACATGTCAATCTTGTGTTTTGACTTTGAGAGGAATATTAAGCAAAGTTAGAAGAATAACGTCCAACAATCATCCATTAACATAAATCCTCAAGAAAGTGGAAGTCGAATATGGCAAATCTTCACAGTAAAAATGTCACTACAAAAAGTTCAAATTTGATTAACCACGAAGGACCTGCCATATACCTTATCATGAAAACAATACAAATTTTAATATTGAGGGAAAACATGGAACGGGACTCTGCTCTAATAATAATAGTAATAATGAAAACTTATAAAGCGCACAAATCCACAGAAGTGCTCATAGCGCTAAAATACAAACAATAGCATTAATTAATATACAATAACAACAACACAAATTAAAATGTAAACCTAAGTTGAGAGAAATCTAGAACATGTGGTATAGAATACAATAAATACAAATGCAATATTTAAGAAAAAACATCCTAAAAGGTAACAAGGATAACTTTCCGTATGGCCCCACCACTTTTTTACTCTTTTTTACTAAAAGGGATATCTCATTGAGGTAAATTAGATACTATATTATTTCATATCGAATGAAAAAGTGGTGGCGCCATTCGGAAACTTTTCCGGTAACAAAAATAACAATAATTAAAACCATTGAATCAAATGCCTGTTTGAAGAGATGTGTTTTCAGTTGTTTTTTAAATTGGGTCAAAGAAACGGATGATTTTACTACACAACAAGATAATTCAAACAGAGTTAATTATTTGGAAGGCTCATTGACAAAATGCCAAATCTACCCCCTTCCGTTCCTCGCCCATCTAAACAAAACACAACTCCTCGTGCATGCTCTTATTATTTTCTCAACGCACGTTGACCATCATACAACAACAACACACGACCTCACGTCGCAGTATACAATCACCATTTATAAAAAATAATATAATTTAAAAAACTACACAACTCACCTCCCGTTTTAACATCAATTTATGACCTGAAAATGCCTTCACGTGCACCCTAAATCCCCCTTAAATCATCATTCAATCAAATGGCCTAATTTCTAGGGCAGGCTCCTCGGTTTCTTTGACGAAATTCAGAGAAAACTGTCAGGAAAAACACGTCACATTACTGTAGTATTAATGGAAATGTTGCTTCGCTCGTTTGTCGTGAACCCGTAGCCTTGCTCCGACGGCGGACGGACGGCCTGCATATTATTCTTGTGTGTACCACGATTACTTGTGGTTTTTGTACGTGAAAATGTAACGTACGCTGGTGGTGCGGGGGGGGGGGGGGGGGCAGTCACCCGAAATGTATGACGTCACTTACTGACCAACCGTACTTAAAGGGGTGCTTTTTAAAAATAAATACAAATTAATACAAAACTAATAAACACATCATTCTGCCTTTTTGCCAATACTGATCGCCGTACCGCGGTAAGCAGTAAGAGGAAAATAAGCTACAGCATTGAGGTAGATGGCTACACTCACATCACCAAAAACAGGAATCCCAACCCAAACGGGAGACCCATCAACTCATGATGTGTAATTAATTTACAAAGCATGCAAGGGCACAATTTCATTATAAGTTCAGAACAAAGCTGCTCATTCCAGCGTAAGTCCCATTTATGACAAAAGATGACAATAACGATGATGATGATTTTGTTAAGAAGGCGATTAGATTAATTGATGTAGTTTTGTTTTGCCTTTCTTTTAAGTGAAAATTAATGCAAATTGTATTATATGCAAATGCAAATGTATTATATGAATGAATATAATACATACACCGGGCAAAGTATTAATTAATTAACTAATTTTACGGAATGGCAGAAAAGACATATTATTACGATTTTTACTTTAAATCTTGGAACTATTCAAATTCTTGTACCTAATATTTCAACAGAGGGCAGCATTCAAGTCAAAACATTCTTCAGAAACTGAACAGCTTTTTATAGGCCTAATAAATGCAAAGAATACTTTGCAAGCATAGCCATCCTTAATTTGAAAGGTTTTTTTACATAAAAATGACGGTGTTAGTTCTAACCACAGATTCACACAACTTTTTCACCGTCATTATTAATTTAATCGTATCAATGATTTGTTTGATAGTTACAAAGAAACATGAAGTATGCCTACATGGAGAACCCAAACTACTTGTCAAAAGTGTCAGGAAATTGTGATTAGTGTCGCAATGTCATGTGATTACAGCAGAACATGAATCAATCACGATTGCGTGTTGGGCATGTGCCCATAATTTACACTCCTTTTAAGAAAAGGCTGCCAAAAAGTAGAATTTCCTCCCTAGAGGAGGTCACTGAGATTTCTTGTTGACTTGTAGTTTTTCCAAAGTTTGTAAAGAGAGAAGTAGGTCAGTTGTTCACCCAATCATTTCCCGCTGGGCGAACGTAGACATTACAACGACCTAGGCCTACTTAACTCTTTTTTTTTGTCATAGTGTCCCCCCAATGTAGCAGGGGAGTGCCTTATTGACGCCGCACCCCTTATCAGCCGGAGTTTTATCACGTGACGGAATTGGGTAGGCCTATTTCTTATAATGACATCTGAACTTTATTGGAACTTAGTGTGAATTGGTTTGAAAGATCCATATTATTTTGAGTTGTGTATTTATTGCACCATAAAGGAAATCTACCATTCATAAACGAATTCACATTCATCTGCCTCTGATTTTGACATTATATAGCCTCTTTTGCAACTTGGGACCACTTGCTGAATGTGGAGGTAGAATTCCAGAAGAGCGCATGCTCCGCGGCTTGTTTGTTTTTACGTTGCCCGTCCTTCACCTTGATGTTCTTTGAAGTTGAAACAAACATATTTTGCGGCCCCATCGGGGCACTTAACTTTGTGCAATCCACTGGCAAGTTGTTGTGTTCTGCTTGACATGCAAAAATGGTCTTCTTCGAAACACTGCTGCTAAAAAATTAACCACAACCATGGAGGTAGAATTCAGAGCCTAACGACGGAGCCCAAGCCGAGGTTTAAGAAAAGACACCTTAGTAGTTTCGAAAAGGCTTTGAGACTGCTTCCACTTGAAGCACGCCCTCTACTTAAATAAAAAAATGTTACAGCCACATGTCTGATTTGATCATGATGACACAGCCCTTTAATTACCTCCCCTACGATCCTCTTCATTAAAGGGACTAAGATAAAGGAGGCGGGGCAATTTAAACACGCATCAAGAAACAATTTATAGAGATAAATCAGAATAAAAATAGCTATAACCTGACGATGAGGGCAGTATACACCTTCAGCAAACTTGCTCTGGAATAGGCCCTTTTCGAAATCACACAGCTTCGGCTTCAGGCTCCGTCCTCTCATCTGAAGCGCTCTGACTGTGTATACGCACACAGAGGGCAATCAACTGTCAAAACAACCGCGGGCCAAGCTAGCCTGAAGCCGAATCCAAAGCCGAAGCCCTCGTTTCGGAAAGGGCCATAGATGTTCAGGTTAGCTCTGGGACATAAAAGAGCGTGTATCAAAACAGAAAATCAATGGGGTGTAAATATATCAAAATGGGTTAATGTCTAACAAAACCGAATGAAGAAACAATAAAATGAACCTCACTATTACCATATTTATTTTATTCTACATTTCAATATCTCTATATACAAATTTTAACCAGAAATCTTTAATTAGAAGAATAACATCCAACATTACAACTCTTCAAATCTAAGCAAGCTATAAAATTGTAAATTATTACAAATGCTCATTCCACTGTGCTTTGAGTTTACACATTAGATGACTTATAATTAATATCAAGGTATCTCTTTCACATCTGGATAAAATGTAACGACAATAATTAATCCCAAACACCCACAATAGAAGACAATCCAATAAAACAAAATGTTAATTTTCGTCCTAATGAAAGTCAAGCTCACTATTATAATTGAAAGGAGATTTAAAGTGGCCATAATTTCTTTTAAAACAAAACAATAAATATTAAGTTTTCATTGAAAACGAATCCTGTTTTGAGCAAAATAACAAGCGGACATTCATAATTGAATATCAAAAACTTCATAAAAAATATCTTTGACTAAGTTTGATGATTGAATTTATGTAGTAAATACAATGATAAACCCCCTCTATGTTCATTGTGCCTGGAGCATTACAGAAACCAGCTCAACTCCTTTGGAGTATGCAGCACCAGCAACCAAATGAAAGCATAGGTTGCTATTCATTCGCATAAACAAATCTCCCATGTACCCGTTAATTCTGGGGCGATGATAAGCAATATGCAGATGACTGGGATTCTAACCCACACTATAATGACCCAATCATCAGTACTTCTGTTTAATTCATGGTTGAGGTCTGGAGACCACTATAATTCTCTTTGTGCTAAGCACTCAATACAGCTTTAAATGGCATATTCTACTTCGTGCTAAGCTCATTTTGGCAACCATCTTCTGAAAGTTCAACTTGTGAAACTGGTGTGAGAAAATAATAAAGCTGTAGCATTTCTGTGCTCTAATAATATTAATACAAAATATGTAAAACTTCCCCCGAAATCAAGATAAGGTTGTAGAAGTTCAAGATATTTACATGTGACCAACTTGACCCAGTGTCTGCCCTGTGTCCAATGAGTTTAATTAAAACATGTTTATTTCTCAAATTCTTTCTGCTGATCACAAAATAACTGATTGTACCTTGTGCATGAAAACAACTTTTCCCCACCTCAAAAAGTGATATGCACTTAAACATACACATAACATAGCTTTTACAATAGCTTTAAGTATTTTTTTCAACTTCCACCAGAATCTATCATTGTGTCTATGAATCTATTACCGACTGAAGTTATAAGTTATTTGTAATATCAATCTTAATTATTTCAACCTTCAAGGTAAATCTACTTGTCACAGTTTTCATAATTATTTCTTATTCTTATTTTCACATTTTATAAATTACATTATTGTTGAACCTTTTTCTACATTAATTAATTGTTCACACCAGAGATACTTTCACAAAATAAATATAGCTTTGATTAAATATATATATTTCCTCTAGTTTGCTTCCGGAAAGATTTGAGAGAAGTGCAACAAATATATACAAATAATTAACCTTAGTATGACTAAACCAGGGCCTGAACGATAAATAAGAAGAGAATTTCAAATATTTGAAGTGATTAAATGAAAATTAATATAATAACATTAGAGGAAAAAAAACATAATTAGATAAATGAATAAAAATAAGAATAATTTATTAACTGATATGATGTTTGCTTTTAAATTTTCAAATACAAAAAATGAGCAAAGGTTATTTGATTAAGAAAACAAGTCAATAAAAAGAAAAACCTTAAGAAGTTTGAATATGGAAACTATTTGATGCAATGTCACGTTTTTACTAAGTTAGGCCATCACATTAATTCATCAAGGTTTTGTTTTAAAATTTGTTGTTTATTTATGAGGAAAGATTTTTGGAATGTGTTGTCTTTGAAACCCTGAAGCCATACTCGGACATCTCTGAATCTTGTAATAAGCAATTACACATTTCCAGATAAAAGTTTGACTAAACCTTATACATTTGTGTAACTGTTAGTGTAAGATACAAGTGAGTATTTGTGAAGATTCGTTATCCATAACGAGAATTATTGCTAATTTCGATAATACAGTATCTCTAGCTATATAGAATGGTTTACACTTCAAGTGAATTAATTCGCACAAGGTGTTTAACGTGTATATGTAAGTACTTTGTTGTAACATAAGAATACAATCTATGAAAATTTACAGCTCAAAGACGTGACCACCTTATATTGAAAACATAGTCAAAATATATACAGATCATACCTTACATTTATCTGGGTGTTTTTACATTAAATTAAACTGAAAGACAATTAATTTGTTAACGCAAAAACCTTAATTTTTAAGACTTTAAAAACTGCGGTTCATCTTTACTGTTTAGAGTAGCTTTTTTTGCAAAACACGATTTCACCCAGTGAGAACAAGAAATTATTATGACAAGCCAAATTAACAGTGCAGTCCTGTTCAACAGGGTCATTTGCATAATTTATGCAAAACAGATGTAACTACTACTACATCTGTAATGATCTTATTTACATATTGACAGCAACCTTCGACTTGGAAATCACCTTTTATGTACACACAGATAGAACAAGCAAAAACCCAGTATAGAATGGAAATATCCCAATTTAAAAATCAAGTTTAAGTGATAATAAAACCCACATTTTCACAATTCAGATAAAATTAGTCACACAAAATGGAATGAAATAATCATTTTTAAATTTACAGACATCTGGCAACTCAATACCTTACTGCTTAGCAGGGGAAAAAGTTGCTAAGCAGGATCAGGACACCAATCCAAATGTTACAAACTGTGCGTTTTGTTTGACCAGTGCCTAGCTTTGATAAGCCAAATTTACTCAAATCCTATACAAATTTACTCAACACTGTTTGAAATTGCGCGATGCATATTCAGTGGTTCTCGAATATAAAATACTTTCCAATGTCTTTAAAAAAGAAGTTATGAATAATTCCAATAAACATAATTTATACAGTTTAGTGTAGTTTCCAATGAATATTGAATATATTAATTTAAAATCATCATCATCATGGTATCTAAAAATAACACAATATGTACAGTGCACGCTATTAAAATATTAAATTTAAAATATCTTATTTGAATGTCAGGGAAGTCCTTTGCTAAAAATTGTAGCTGAAAATATTATCTCACTTAAAAAAAAAAATCACACACAAATAAATAATTGAATGGCTGCAATTTTCTCAAGTATTTGGTAAACTTCTTCATGTCCACAGTCGAAAGGACATGGTGCAGTTAGATTAAACTTTTTGAATTATTTTATTTGGTAAAGAGCACCATAGAGCTGTCAGAAATGACACCCTATGAAGGAATGTAGTTTTAGAGAAAGGGGTAATTTTCACCCTAAGATTTGAAGCTGAGAAAGTCTTCAGATGTGAATCCTTTCTTGAGCATCTCAAAGTACACAATTCTATGCAGCAAGGGTGTTTTTTTCTTTCTAGCAATTTCAATAACTAATTAAACCAAAGTCTTCATGCATATAATATTTGGATACATCAGGTAAGGATACTGGTCTTTGACATAAAGATAAACCCTGCCAATGAAGTTTTGTGATACACTTTGATAACCTCAAATTAAAAAGTTTCTTACCTCGCATTAAAATGTAAAATTTAAAACATGACATCTCAGTGCTCATTTGGATTGATTTGTCTAAGGGAAAAGGGGTGGGGGGGGGGAGATGGATCCAATAGAGGTGTTTTTAAAGCTCACTACCTCAAAGTGCAAAGCACACAATAAATACAAAACAGTGTATTTGCCAGACTTTGTCAACAGACTTTTACACAAAAGCTCTATACCATTAGTGGATTTGATATTTGAGCACATTCTCAGGGTTATTTACACTTAATGAACCTGTGAATGTGTATTACTTTACGCAACGCTGCCTATTCAGAATAAACTGCACTCAAGTTACTCTCACAGACAGACAAGAGAACCTCCTCACAGTGTCAACATACTACAATTTAGATTTTGCTCCGATCACAGTTGGATATCACAAACTGGCACGCAATGTATAAACAGCAGTTACCATCCACTACAAATTTATTAAAAATCCACCTTCAATTTGAAGAGCTTTTTGGCTGAAAAGGTTATTTTCCAATCAAAATAATAAATTCACAAAATATATTCCCATGGAAAATCTACTTAATGTAAAATCAGCCAGAAACACTTTTAGTGACTTGTGAGCAAGACTACTCAATAGCCTCTGTATATGAAACGACCATTGACCTTTGCCCTTTGTCTTCAAAACAGAAGGGCAGCGGAACCAGACCCTGCAGATGAGAAGTAGTCTCCTGAGTCATCGTATGTGATTGCTAATTCATCCGAGGCTGGTTCGTCTGTTGGTGGAGGCTCTTCTTCTTTGGGTGTAGGGGCTGAACGTTGTTGCTGCTGCTGCTGACGGAATGATGATGGACTGAAGTTCTGCATGTCCTTAGGGGTGAAACTTTGGAGACCTACGGAAAAATGCAAACAAATAAAAGCAAATTTGGGTTAGCATCAAGGGTATAATAATTTAACATTTCAATAATAACCCTCAAAGGCCCAATTACATCTTTTAGATGATGTAGCCAATGTAGCCAATGGTTGAATACGCACACGCTAATTCAACCAATTGAGGGCAAGCCTTGTTAAGGGAAGGTACACGTTTGGTAATTACTCAAAATAAATATTAACTTCAAAACTGACTTGGTAATGAGCATTGGAGAGCTGTTGATAGTATAAAACATTGTGGGAAACAACTCCCTCTGAAGTAACGTAGCTGCGCGTATTGCAAGGGATCTATTTTGTGTGAGAAATTAATAGCTCCACCTTGCATAACGCTAAACGCTACAGGTACGCTGAGTTCACGCGCACATTTTTACGCACAGAGAACAGCTATTGTCTGATGATCTGCCTCCTTTTTGAGATTGTGACCTCACATGCAATGAGTCTATAATTAATTTTAAATCTCTACCATACCTTCATGAGCTAAGACGTTGTCGGTCTTTGCAGAGGGTACCGACAAATCTCCCAGATCAATATCATCATCTTCTTCCACCTTAGCCTCTTGTCTTGGCAGATTACCGACTCGGGGGTTACCGTTCATACCTCGTTCCTCACGAAGATACTCGTCTAGCAAAGAGGACTCTGACTGATACTCGAATACCTCACTCAAATTGGAATCATTGAAGGCGATTCTCAACTAAGGAGAAAAAAAACCCAAAAAAACTTTTGGTTAGGTTTTTGGAAAAATATGAAAAGCCAAAATAACAAGAAATTTGATCTTCTATAGCAGAGGCCAGCTTTTTTATGATCTTCACTCAAGGAAAAAAGAACAAATTGATGCCATACCTACACACAAGGTTAAAGCAATGTTTTATGAATCATAACAGTAAATATATTAAAAAGATTAGCCTTGACAGTTTGTTGTATGCAGGTAGGCCAACTAGACAGTTAGTAAATATGTTGGGTGTTTTAAGACCTAACTTAAAAGTATAGTACATAATAAATATTAACTGTTTAAAGATATTATACACAACCATGGAGGTAGAATGAAAATGTGAAACAAAAATACAGGTGGATTTTGACGGGTTGGGTGGTTAGGATTTAGGATTATTGTCAACCAAGTTTGGGTTAAACAAACACAAATTGACTACAGAAGGATTTGAACCAGTGAACTCTGAACGACTGTGTCCAAATATTGGCGGTCTCCCTTATTTGTAAAAATCTTAGTTCTGAGAAGCCGGTCAGAAGCTAACTTAACCTACAGTCTATAACTGCTTGGTAACCGGGAATCACGACCAAGTTTATGATACAACCAACCTTACAGGGGAGGGATCACCTTAAGGGGAAGCGACTTTTCAGCTTTCATTTATAAAAGGCAGTGGACACTATTGGTAATTACTCAAAATTAACCTTGCTTGGTAACGAGTAATGGGGAGAGGTCGATAGTATTTATAAACATTGTGAGAAATGGCTCCCACTGAAGCAATTGCTCTGAAATAATAATGTTTTCGAGAAAGAAGCAATTTTTCCCTCAGATTCCGAATTTTAGGTCTCGAAATCGAGCATCTGAAAGCCACAACTTTGGTGACAAGGGAGTTTTTTCTGTCTCGCAACTTGGACGACCGATTGAGCTTGAATTTTCACAGGTTTGTTATTTTATGCATATACATGTATGTTGAGATACACCAACTGTGAAGACTAGTCTTTGACAATTACCAATAGTGTCCAGTGTCTTTAAAGATATTAACTCCGCGACTAATGCGGTAAAAACAAAAAAATATCGTAATTATCTCTAGAATGAATGCTCAAATGAAGGAAAGTTCCAGCTGACTAATTACTTGAATACCATAGCAACGGCCTTTAATTATGAAAATTGAGCACTTCATGGCATATCTCAGCCCTGCATACTTCATTTTTTTCTGAAAGGGCAAGGGCACCAAAGCATTTTCTCCTTTGTAAAAGGTACCATGAAAAAAAGCGTGAATTTTAATTGTAGCATTTCAAAGGCAGCAAGGCAATGACCAGGGGGCATGGAGACAAATGCCTTAAGTATCAGGCCTGTATCTGTACATTGACAGGGTATACTGTGAAAAACAGCATTACAACAGTTAGATGAATAAGATAATCCCTAGGCAAATGAAATCAATACTTTAAAGTATATAATTGCCTTCAAATTTCAGAGTCTTTGACTGAATTATAAGCCAATATACAAGGGTGGGGGGGGGGGCAGTTTTCTGAAAGAGTCAATTTACACTATTATTCATGCGTTTTTTTAAATTTTATATCAAGATCCTCCAGTTTTATTTAAAAATGCTCATCCTTCACCCACCTTGAGGCAAAACAAATACAAAACCACTTCTAAAAAGAAAATCACTCATGCAAAAGAAATTTTTAACACGACACCGCGTGAACATGCTGCTAACAAATCTCACTCAAACCACGGCAGTTTGGTTACAGAATTTAATTGTAGTAAATCAATAGAGATGTTGAGTATTTGTTCTGACTGACAAGCATGATCAATGCAGGACATTGGTTCAATCTATTACTTATTGTTGAGCAGCTGTGGCTCAGCCAAATCCTGCTCAATCACATATTATTATCACATATATACTTCTTTCTGTTCCTAGCATACGTTTTCTTTTTCCTATACGAATTGATCGATGCTAAATGCATCATGTGGTGTACTCAGCATTTGTAATCAATTTATGTGCGCAAACTCAGAAGATGCGGCTTGCTGTACATTCCTTTTCAACATAATCTGTATTTGTGTAATTGATTTAAGACAGTGTGACATTATATATAATTAATATTTCTAGCTTGGTATGTATGTCTGTTTCCAAAACAAAACCGGAATAAAATATGAATTGTAATTTGCCAAACTCAGGTCTGGACAATAAATCCATATCAATTTCACTCATATATTCTTTGACACGTTTGAATAATAATAACAAGTTCTTATATAGCGCATTTCACAATAAACTGTATCAATGCGCTTTACATAAGTCCCCTGGTCATTGAGCCAATAAACATCCCTTTAATCTTTCTCAGCTCCCATTAGAGAGTATACAGCCCTGAGCTGCTGTGGCGCTCCGAAAGCTTGTCATTCACAATATCAACCTCTACCCTCGCAGGTACCCATTTATACCCCTGGTTTGAAGACATTCGACCGAACAAATATTTAAAAATAGCACAATATGTAAACACTGATTATTCTGAGTGTTCCCTTACATTCCTCTACATTAATAATATAAACTCTAAATGAAAATCTGGTAAAGGACACTAGAATATATTTCTATGTTGCCCTTGGAAACTGTGAAACATAATTTCCCCAGCAGCTGATGATCCGATACAAGCCACAGCAATAATTACTTTCGTCAGTGATGAAATGTTAGTCAGATATACACGATGCAGGCTTACAACCAAGTTTATTTACGTCCGTCCTCAACTAATGCGTGATAACCGATTGCGCATAGTCCAAGGCAGTTGGTCCAAGGTCGAATTTTCATAAATGAGGTCGGATTTTCATAAATGAGGACGCCTTTTGTGATTGTAACTAATTGCAGTGCCTTAAGGCTAGATAACCATGAGATAAAACGTAAACGGAAATAAATGTCTGTTCATTGCAAACTGGATGCCTTTGAAACAAATCCCATCCTTATTCAAACCGATTGCTAACTTCCTGTGTTATGGTAAACAGATGAAGCCATTACTGTCTTGTTACACAGTGAATGTTTTCTCAACCTTTTATCATTAGGGATTGCCTGAGGCTCAAATATTACACTGAACTTCCACTAATAGTTTGGTGTCAGGCAAGTATATTTATGAACCACCAGTTTCCATGGTATTGTGTTGTGTTTTTAAAATTGAATATTAGTTAATAATAATACCTTCACTTGTATAATATCTTGAAGAAAAAACAAGTTGTGTTCTAAATATTTACTTTTGAGTCTGATAACATACCTTCCAATTCTTTTGAGTAAAATGGTACAAGTTTAAAGTCACCCTAAATAAATGTTCTCTTACATGTCTTAGTGCTTGTTCAAATAAAAACAGTTAAATGCCAGTGAAACTGTGACAGGAAGTTGTTTTCCTCATTTTGATTCTGGTCTTGTATAAAAACCATTCTGGTCCAGTAGAGGCCTATATTTTGAGCTACTAGAAGTACTATGGTCCCCCCCCCCACTCCTAAGCCCTATTGCTCAAAACCGAAACCCCCGGCCCTCGATATAATCTGTCAGAAAGTGTCATTTGTTATAACTAATTTAGTTAGGCCGATCATCTTGAAAAGAAATAAAGCAGTGGGGACCCTATTTTATTTCAGTTGATTTTGAATGATTGATGGAGATGTGATTTTGCATTATTCAGTTAATTTGAAAGGAATGTGGCAGAGAAGTACCTCGGCAACAGAGGACATGGTCTTGTACAAATGTAGATTATGTGAAGTTCCAGTCAATTCAATCAGTGTGCAGGATTTATACGTGGCAACAATGACCACACCCTTGGGTTCGTGCTCTCTTGTCTTTTATAAACATTGTACATATTTTTTATTATACATTATCTACATTTGTACAACCCACAGTTTAGACTAAATCACTCACTGAACGAAACCACCTTGGCAAAAAGGATGTTATTATTCAATTGCTTCCTGAAACTGTCATTAGGAAGTACTTACAGGAAATCCAAGTAGAAATGTTTAGAAATAACAATCATTGGTAACACATTGGCTAGACAAACATACATGTAACAATAACCTGTACAACTTCAGATCACATTGAACCTTGAGTTTAAAATTGTGTTCGAGTATTGACCTCAAATAAAAAGCCAATGAAATTAAACTTTGTGTTTGTAAGGCCACACAAAGTGTGAGGAGATTGGATGTGAAGTTCCAGTCAATTCAATCAGTGTGCAGGATTTATACGTGGCAACAATGACCACACCCTTGGGTTCGTGCTCATAAACTTTAAACACATACACAGCGGTACATGCCAGCAGGAAGTTTTTTGTTGATTTTGTTCATCTAGGCATATTGTCTGAATAGTTTAACAAAAATCCCTTACATAAAATGTTCAACAAACACAGTGCACAAAATTAATGTGTGCATTATAAAATGAATATTGTAAAGGACTGGTGCGCTGAGGTCAGGAACGTGTTTGGGGGGGGGGGGGGGGGTCACACTAATTCATGTACTATTGTTAAAAACGTTAAGTGCACAATGTAAAGCTTCCCAGTAAGGCAGGGAAATGTTGTGCCCTACTCAGCAACTCTTTCACACTGTCCACGAACTGCTAATGTTAATTTACAAGGTTTCAGGTGGTTTTTAGTTGGGTTGTTTTTGAATATTTGTATACATTATGTATTTTATATTGAAGATGTGTGTGGTTGTTCAGGACTTGGATCGTATTTCAGAAGGGCCACAGCAATATCCCTCTGGTCCGGTAAGGGGCACTACTTTGAAGAAAATGTAAATTTGTATTGAATTTGTTTTGCAAAAGGTACCACAGCGAAAGTACATAGCAATTGCTTTGGGTGCCAGAGGTTATTTTGAGGCTGGTTGTTGGTCGACATTTTGTTATTTTGTTGATGGAATTGTTTGTGAAGGGTGGTTGTTTGCATTTTGCTTTGCTAGGGTGGCATTGATTGTACAATAGCAGTAGTCTGTACAGAGCAGGCATGGAATTTCATCTTCAATTCAAGAGGCCATTTTCATTGTGAAAAATCTTCCTTTGGAAAATCTAAAAAGTCTCTTTTGGACTAATTTAAAGGGGCATAAAGGTTAAAAAAGGGCAGCTTAGGCCATTGGCCCCTCTCTAAATCCAGGTCTGACAAAACCATCACTTATTATACACACAAGAGAGTTAATGTAGTTAGTCTACACAGGCTCCACAAAAGAAGGTACATCTTTTTCTGTCTATTTTGATCCAAATCTGTTAATACTGCTTGAGTCACAGCCTGCAATAATGCACTGTTCCCCCAAGACTGTCGGAAGATTCATTAATTACATTTCCTCTTGCGCCGTAGATGATGCAGAGCTTTTTGGTAACCCTAGCAACTTGAAACAGGTCTTCTGAATATAATAGATTGCCCACGTCACCACCCCCTTGTTGTCATGTTAGTACATGAAGCAGTCACGCAGGGATACCCCCAAACATGCCAAAGTCAAAATGTTAACCATGAACAAAAAGGCCTAAATCCAGTCTGCCTCATCCCGTGGGCCCCATTTTCTTTTAATTGCGATCCTTTTGTTATTTCTTTTACTTTTATAATTCTCTAGAATGAAAAGCACTTCCCAATCCCAAGGGAAGATGCCTTCTTGTTCCCTACCCCTCTCCCCATCTGCCTTGCTGGTTAATATTTCTCTGAATTGTTCTACGTCATGTGAATGTTTTTTCCCTTCAGTGAACAGTTACTTCTATAATTTGTTTTTACTGTGAGGTTTCTTGTTTCATTTAAAGTTTTTTTTACCCCAATAAACTATTAAAATTTCCACATTTTATCCCAGGTTTCAATTTTTGCATGCGTTTATTTATTAAAAAAAAACCTCTTCACAGGACTTTGAAATACCCACTGGACCACTACAGGTATTTTCCTTCCTTCTCGGCCCAGCTGTCATCTGTTTTCCCGTCAAATTGTAAGATTTTGAATACATGTACAAACCTCCGCCAACCAAAGCTCGGAAAAGGCAAAAATGAAAAGTGAATCTGAATACATTTCTTGTTTTGTAAGAACATTTCTGGCCCAGTACTTTTGGCTACTGACCATACCAACTTACATGCTAAAGAGCAATGGAGAGCTTTTGATATTATTTAAAATTGTCAGAAACAGCCCTGTTTGAAGTAATTTAGTTTTAGAGAAAGAGGGAATTTCTCAACCAACAATGAGAAACTTAGAAAGGCTTCAACCATGAAACCCTTTTTATGCATTCATGTATCTGAAAACACACAATGCTATGTTTATTCTGTCATGTCATAATTTTCTTGCAACTTTGATGACCAATTGAGCCCAATATTTAATGCATACATCTACATAAACACTTAGTGGGGATACTGATATCTTTTGGATGCCATCTTGCAATTCAAGCCCCACTTGGTTTTATGTGTCACGCTGCTGAAACAATAAAGCATTGTTTTAACGGATGGAATTCTTGTTCTTGTTGATCGGATCTTGAAGGAAGTCGACTGTATAAACATGGCTGTAGTCCTGGGAATTGTACTGACACAAAGTTTGTGAACCATGTTGATCTTGCAGTATTTTCTTCCTCCATGAGTGAGGTAACTGCAATAAACCTAATGAAGCATCAAGAGATAAAAGGAATGAACCAATGGAGCATGTAAAATGGGCTCTCAACACTCCAGTCCAATCCTGTCTGAGTAGACTTCTTCATTATCCCTATAGTTAGCAGAAGTATAAGTTTGTACATAACACAAGCATACTATTAAATACGTGTTATTAAACAATCGATAGATCATTTATGATTTAGTAAGTAAATCTTACAACGGCAAGCGGGAGCGTACAATCTCTGTAGTATCTGCTACAAGGTACACTACACGCACATAATATAAAAATAATTGTCTCGCTCTGCTACATTACATACGTATGTAATATACAATGTATTGTGTCTTGTAAGAAATTGTTCATCTTAACTATTGTTATTATTATCTGCATAACGTTGTGTGTGTAGAATACTTGTTTATGTATTGTTTTCTGGAGTAGCAAATCATGCAAATTTGCACCCTCTATTTTTCAATAAACACTATTCAAACATAAACTTATTCAAAGATTCAAACAAACAGCTAAGCCTGTGAAAATTACTTCAAATTCTGCAGACAGTTTTTTTGATCATGATATAAAGTGACAATGCTTTGTCATGACTTTTTTGTGCATATTGACATATTGGATTACTTTTATGATGCTACGATAAGCTTTGCTGGGTACAATCATACAATGGAACATGTCAGACTCATTTCCAAGAAAGAGACACAGGTATTTGGAAAGATGATTTTGATCAAACATGTAAACTTAAACATCAGCTCTGCTCACCTCTCTAGGCACCTGATTTTTTGGTCCATTTCTGAGAAAACTGTAATATAATTTTGTATGCAAGTCCAAGGTTACGTGTACATCATGAAAGCAATAATGAGTTAGTATTGATCGGGAGCTAAGTAATAGGCCTACTGGCCTACTTCCATTTTTATCATCCATTTGTTCATTGTCCCAATTTGCATATGCGTATAACTTATAGCAATATTATATTTAACAGGAATACGTA
Organism: Asterias rubens; assembly: GCF_902459465.1. Lineage (NCBI taxonomy): Eukaryota > Metazoa > Echinodermata > Asteroidea > Forcipulatida > Asteriidae > Asterias > Asterias rubens. The sequence continues at coordinate 759,809 of NC_047080.1, forward strand.
ATTTTGGGGGTTTACATTGTAAAATAGTACACCTCTGTAAACCCTTACTTTTGTAATGTAAGAATCAGGATTATTAAAATTGTAAAAATTAGCGAGTTTTAACTTTAAGTTTCATGATAAGAAACATGATGACATGATTTGTTTTCAAATAGAGGTCATGAACAATAGAACCCAGAAATACATGACAATTGTAGCTCCATCCAAATATTTTTCTTGAACATCACCATATAAATGTACATATAAGGAAAAGGACAGACAAAAATAAAATTGTGTGACTAATCCTATTGTATTACGCATGGGAAATCCCTCAGATGGCCAAATAAATCCAACAATCCAAATTTAACAAGGTCGTCAGACAATAGAGAAAAAATGCACATGAAACAAAATTGGACAACAGATTTATCAACTTTTCCTTGAAAGTACACAAATTGTTAGCAATCAGGCCGGCCTTGTGGCAGGGCCCACTTGCTGTACTATCCAATGAGTCATGGTAGTGTGGTGAGGTGACACCCATGGGTTTAACAGGCACTGAATGGCTGGTATGCACAAACCCATGGCATTCCAACCTACAGAAAAACCTCCCCCATTCGTATGTTTTCTTTGGACAGTGCTTGCGTCCATTCCCTTTTGTTCATTTTGTTGACAATGATTATTGTTGGTGTATAACAATTGTGACTGTCCCTGAACTCTAAACCAAAAGGGATGAGAGTGTGACGTAGATTGTTTGCATGCAGTGTAAATCACAAATAATTTATGCTATTTTCATTTATTTAGAGGTCTAAAAAAGGTAGCACATTGTAACTCATTGTTTAAATTTAACACATCGTTATTATTTACCAAATAAGAAAATACCCCATGGGTGTCTTCTAAACAAAGACTTAACGAGCAAACAATGCTAGTTGTTAAGGTTCTTATTGCCAATATTACACAAAACCAGACAATGATATTATGTAAGTGACGCTGTCTGTATGCACACCATGTTGTGTGATTTAATAATGGTGACCGATACACTGCACTTTGAACTAGGGGAGGATTGCTAAAGGAAAGTAGACTTTGATCCATAGTTGTAACAATTATCCAGAGATTATGTAAATAATGTTATCATTTTCTTATGGTCACCCTGGATAGGCACTATAGGGGAAGATTTTGAATCATTGATTTGAGAACAAAAAAAATCTTGTGGCAAGTACACTCGGAAACCCCCCTTTGCGTACAGGAACAGAGTTCACTCAAAAATAGCTTTCACATTGTCTCTCTGAAGCAAAAGTATTAGTAATATTGGATGATCGATGAACCAACTCTAAAGAATGTCTGTATACAAAATAATAAAAAACTACCATTCATAAGATTATTTAGCTTCTATTGTCTAATCCTGATATGGTGGACACTTGTGTGCAGACTTGTTACATAACATCTCCCTTCTGAATTTAGAAAAGACACCCTAGGTTGTAGAACAAAATAAATCTTTTGTGATATTTTCTCGAGTTTTCACTGGCCATAACCAGACCAAACTGTCGTTTACTTTTGAAAAAAGTGTGAATTTAAAGTATCCCTTTTCTAAAGAACTGGGAAAGAAACACCACTTCATGATTGTGCTCTCACTCAGAACGATAATAATGTGATTTTAAAACAATGTTTTGACAAAAAAGCTGTGGTCATGTCCAGAGTAGACATCTAAAGTTGGGATCAGCCCCACTGCAATTGGGATCAGACAAATCATAGTTGCTCCGGGCATATAAATTGAACCTGTAGTTGTATGGGGTACACCTACGTGTACACGTACTTCCATGGGCGGCGTGCAACAGAAACATCAGGAATAAACATTTGAAATTTAATCAATTTATCATTCTGTTGAATATCTATTTTTCACAGAAAATCAAAGCAGAAAATGTTTAAAAGTTTTGCCTTACCTTTTTGGAATCAGAACATCCCAGCTTGGATACTGACTTCAAGGCTGATGGTTTTCCAGCGGGTGTGTTGTACCCAACCCATTCTTTACCTGGTGTCTTTTTTAGCTTTCTGGGTGCAAGTTTTTCCTCGACACGCCCATTCATCAATTTTGGCGTTTCCTTGACAGGTGATAAAGTCACATCATCTATATTGGTCCGTGGAACTTCTTCAATGGTTTCCTTTACTGATCTTGTGTATGATATAAGTTTGATTGGGGGATCTTTTTCTTCCGTAGTCTCCTTAGTTTGGGATTTTGGCTGACGGAAGTTAGACGGGTAAGGAATTGTATCGACGTAGGTAGGCTCCTTCTGTGGTTGTCGAAAGTTTGATGGATACGGAATGATATCATCTTTGGGCGTTGAGTCTGAGGGACTATGGTTTTCTTTTGTTTCTTTCTTTTGCCCAAAGGTATTTGTGGAAACGGCTCCCGAAGGTATGCTCTCCGTGTCCTTAGTCTCCCCATCTCTGGCAGATCTTAGGAGATTCTTTGAGGAGCTTGCTCTAGCTTCTTGTCTGGCTGCACGGACACGTGAGTTATGCTCACTTAGTTGCTTATCCTGCGAGTTGTTGTCAGTGGAAAGACTGATGAGTGCACTGGCTGACATTTTTCCGGTGCCACGTTTTCTTCGCAGGGAAGACTGTCCGTCGCCGACAACAATCGCTGTCTTGGGTTGGTCTGCTTGCTCATCATGATTTGTTGTACTGGAACTGTTTGCGGTTTCAACAGGCTTATTGCTTACTGTCGACTCAGGTTTCTCAACGCTATGGCTTTCTTGAGTTGGTGAGATAGATACAGTTTTTGGTTCTGTTGGGGATGTCTTCCTACTCACGACAGGGACAGGGTCAGTGGTTGTTGGCGGCTTAGGTGCTTGCCGTTTGGGGGTGACTTTGACAACACTACTGGCCACTGCAACCACTTTAGAAAGTTGAGGAGGGTTCAGTGGTTTGATCTCGGACTGTTTACTAGTGTTGTCTTGCATTGAGTTAGATTGTTTTATAGTGGAAGTTGAATTTGAAACAGCGACTTTTGAGGGTGCTGGCGCAGCAGCGACTTTTGAAGGTGCTGGCGCTGGTACTGTAGTTGGCGATAGCCGGCTGGCTGAGGCTGATTTTCCAGTGAAGTGAACAGTTTGGGGTTGAGAGCTGAAGAGTTTTGTTCTGTCAAGAATCGGTGTAGGACTTCTAGGTGACCTTGGGGAATTATCATCTGAATCGCTGAGTTTATGAGAAACTCGATTCAAATCGCCCACTGATGCTGGTCGGCCGAATTTGTTCCGTAAATCGCTGACACTGTTTTTCCTAGCCCTTGGTTCTGCTGGGACTTCTTCGGCCTCGGAAAATTTCAAGTCGATCCCGTTGGCTTTGGCTGCACGTCGCGGACTTGCAGATCGAGAGCGTTGCCTGATACTATTTTCTGGTTCCTTTTTAGTCATAGCAACAGATTCCCTGGGTTGAGTTTTTGTGATAGTTGGCGGAACATCTTTGTGTACCGTTTGAAGCTCGGGTTGTTTTTGGACACTGTTGCTTCCTTTGGTTTTCTCAGTTATAACAGGTGATACCTTTCTTTTTCTCTTTCCACCGTCATGTCTTAAGAAAGGATTATCAAACACAGACACGACATGTTCCTCATCCACACCATCTCGTGCCGCAATCGTCTTCTCTTTAGCCCCATCATGCTCATCAACTCCAACATGGTTGGTCACATTTTTCTCAGTCGAAACAACATGATTGTGCTGTAAATTTCCTGCATTTTTTAGATTTTCATTTCTATACATTGTTGACGATGATGATGACCCAGCAGAACCACTTTTTATATTATTACTTTCTTTCCCAGAAGATTCAACTTGTTCTGTATTATCATAACTTTGAGATTCACTCGGCAATTTACTCACAGTTTTTGTTCCACCCGAAATAATAATAACACTTTTGGGTACCATAGCCATTCTTTTCCACGGGGGCAAGGCATCCAAACGCCGCTGCTCCTCATCTTGCAATTTCCGTCTTTCGTCCTCCTTCTTTTTGTCCAGTTTTTGCTGGAGGGCAACCTTCCACTGCGGTATCACCGCACTGCTCATCTTGTCTGGTCTTTGGGTCCTCGGAATGGATGAGAAAACAAGGTGTCAATGTATACTTTTCAGGGTAAAAGGAAGAATAGTTTCACACTATATATGACACACCACACTCAGACTCCGCCATTCAAAGTGTTTTCATATCATCACGATACGAAATCGCTACATAAAAAGTCGCCGGTAGTTGGCTGGTAACTCACTCACAATCTGAGCGGTTAACAGAGTACCAGCTTACCTGCACGACACGAACCCAAACCGAGCTTCACCTTTTAGTGACGTCATCATTACCTTGAATGACCTCACTCATCAATGCAATTTTTGTCATTTTCTTTTCACTGATTGATCGTTTTCAATAGAAAATTCATCGATTTTTATGTGTCTAAAGCTTTTGCTATTCAGATCAATGCGTAGCATATAAGATCATCACATCACTGCTTTTGATTCATTATTATGATTACTAATTCAATCACATTGTCAACAATTTTAATGTGGGTGGAATGTTTTAGCCCACTTTCATTATTGTTGCTTATGAATAATTCAACTTAAACAGAAGGCGGTAGAATGGTGCAGTATGCAAACAGAAATTTAAGTTTGATTATTACTGAGTTCAAGTTGATGAACAAAACAAAGGTGATAGATACCATGCGTGCAAGCAGGAAATATTCTATTTTATAGTTCATAATGCTGAATTTTCCATTACCCTTTTTACAGCTAAGATGCAATGGAATGGTAATGGTTTATAAAATGGTGTGTGTAAAAGGATGGCTGGTGGTTTTAAGTTTGTCTGTTTTTGTTGTTGTTGAAATAGAATTAAAGGGAAGTTATACGTGTTAACCATTATTTTAATGAGATAATAGACAATGGGCGGGCATTTTATTTGAAATGGAAGTTAGTGCTTTTTTTTTTTTGGCATTTGTTTTCATACTAATTTTAGAAGAATTCTCTTAACATGATGTTTGTTTTCCCCCTGACGAAAAATATAATTTATAATTATTATAAAAGATGTGATGGGCAAACGTTTTTTGTAACTTTCGTCTCACCTTGAAAGTTTTGATTTTACTTCGAATTTAGTGTATTCGCGAGCAAGGATAGTTACCGGCCTTTTTGTTTCGCAGTATATCAATAATGTGTCCCAACTTTTTAACGTCCGAGTCTTGTTATTGTGATAACGGCCTCCTGATAGAGGGCGCCCGGTCAATATAACGAACTTTTTAGTTTGTGATGCGGTTTCTGTGTTGCAACAACGTTGACCGGCGCGGGCGCGGTGGCCAGACACATTCTTTACCTCATACATATTCATACTATACTACCGACGTCCATGACAACACCACCTGTTCGGCTTAGCAACATGGACGCGCTGGTAATGTGTTTGTGTGTATAAACTATAGCGCGCTATACAACACATGCATGCAGCAGTACGTGGATGGGGGGCATGAAGAACCGACACAACTTCTGTAACAAATTAATCACAAAATAGAACAATTTAAGTTAAACCAAAAAAATCCAAAATGATGGCAACACGTACTAGGACACAAATGCCAGTGGCCACGGCCACGGTAGGTCCTGCAAATTGGCGAGAAGCAACACTTAAGGAAATCAAAGTTTCCCAGTCAACCGTGGATCGGAGCGACAAAGGACTCGATCTTGGCCGGAGCATAGATCCGCTCCCTTCCCTTCGAGACAACTGCGCCCAGCAGAGCAACACCGTGGTGCATTCCTACGTTCGAGAAACCAGGGCCGTCCTCGTGAAACTCAGAGAAAGTTTCCTAGACACCAATGAAGAAATCAAGAGCCTTATTCGTGGCAAGGAAGCGCTGGAGAAGAAATTGGAACACATCCGAAAGGACATAAGCCTGAATAAAATGAATGTTGAGATTCGCTGCACTCGACCTGCAAGAGAAAGGGTGAGGATGGGTGTGGTTTTTAACTTCTCTTCTGGGTTGTATTGTAGATTCAGTTTCACGTCTTTGTTAAAACTTTGATCTCCTCTTTAAATTTCCCATAGAATATATTTAACCCAATATTTAATGTTTGTAACAAAAACAAGGGGGTGGGGGGGGGGGGCAAAACCAAGGTGTAGATCACTCAGTTCAGTCCGAACCCTTGCTTTGCTCTCCCCCAATGAGATACAACAAAGTTGCAAATGAATGGTTTGAAAAACTAAATACAAACTTAACTAATATAACTAATAAAACACTGCCTTTTTTTAATAGATGTGAAACCATTTGCAATTATTTTAATACCATACATTTGTTGTCGCGTTGTTGTTGTTGACGTTCTGCTTTAAAATTATATTGAACAACAAACAATAAACAACACATTCTTCAGTCATCAATGCATTTAATTATATTTTTGTATAATAATTAAGTTTGTTTGTCAACTACTGATATTCCCTACACATTTCCAAATATTGTTAAAAACGTTATTTGATATGAACTGTCATTCAGTCATTACACAAATTTAGTCTAAAATGCTTGCCACAAAATTAAAGTGTTGTTTGCTCCGTAAGTTATAGTGCTATTTTGTTGAAATGTTTTCATTCAAAAGCCTCATATGTGCACAAGAATGCAAAAAAAAAAATGATTCCCAAACAAAAAACACTAATTGAAGGATTCACAAACATTTATTATTGGTTTGGCAACTCTTTCATTCGTGATAAACAAAAAATGCTCAAGAAATACAGGATTCAGAAATACAACTCAATTACAAATTTCCAAGTTCTTTCTACATAGTTTGTCTTTTTAAACAGATTCAGTTTTGGTTCACCACATACAACTCTTGAATTTTACAATTCAAATAAAACAGACTAAATAAATAATCTGTAAGCCACTGCCAGCTATCATAAAATATTCATAGATAATCTGGATAAATAAGCCAGTGTTTACTTTAGGCATGGATAGACGCCTGGCCTTAAACACCTAGCAACATGGCAATCCTATAGCTTTGTTTATAGTGGCCCACGTTTTCTTTAATGCGGGTCTTTAAACAAAATCTTGCCTTTCAAAATAGCTTGGGAAATTTACATTCCTATCTTTTATTTTGTAAAATGTATTTTAGATGGTTATTTTTTTCAACAGAATTAACACAAGAGGTTATAATAGCAGAGCCAAGTTCCCACAAATTTTTACTTTTGTAACATGATTTTTCTTCTTCAATATTTTAATGAAGAGCTGGATTTTGATATTTGAGAGGGCAATGTCAGTTTTGCAATAAGCACTTCCATTTAAAAAACTTTGAAGGGGCAACAAGGTCAATACCAGGGCAACAGAGGTCATAGCCCATGTGATCTCCCTGTAATTGTTACTCGCGGCCTGTCAGAATTTAACTTATTTTCTCAACAGAATTGTTGCCTTTCAATCAGAATGGTTTAATCAAATTGTTTTGTAATTTCTTAACTGACAAAAGAACAACCATAGAATGGCCCTTTCTTTTAACCATAAACTCTAAAAAAAATTCTTTCATCCCAAGTGTCCAGATATTGTAGACCAATTAATCACTAATCACAAAGTAGTTGTAGTGACTTTTTCTCAAAACGAGATGTTATCTTAGTAAGAGAGATGTCAACAATGTGTTCAAGATAACTCATTCACTATAAGTGGATCAAAGTGCACTAATCTGGCCAGTCTTCCTTGTCTGTCATTCTGACTCTCTATGTTGAAATAACAATTATAGTTTTAAAGGAATTTTTTTGGTGCTGATAATTATGAATGTGACTTGTTCCATATGAACCCAATATCCAATTGAAGCAAATCTATGGAATTTGGTTGTTAAGATTGCCGTTTCGACCCTAGCAGAGTCTTCTTCAAACCTTATTTATACCATAGGTCCTTTTGTTGGTAAGAAACTTGCAACAGCTAATTCTATTTTCTCATCTTATTATTTAAATAACTCTGAAGGAAATTTATTGCCTAGATGTTGATAAATTTATTTGATTTTCATTGTTTTGTTTTCTAGGAGCGCGATGGAGCAGACACTCTTATGGATCGAGAACTCCGTCATCTCTACCAACTTAAGAGAGCTCTAGAAGCCCAGTTAAGATCAGTTCAAAAACAACTACAGGTATGGATATAATATGATTTAATGAATTGTCCTTAATGATGCCCCTCCCCCAAACCACATTTGTTGCATTTAACAGAGCTGTAAAAGGCATCGTCTCAATTTAAATGTATATTTATGTGACAGGTGTAGTTTGGACAGCACAAAGACGACCTTCATTATAGGCAAAACCAGATGAAGCTGTGATTTTGAAAAAAGGACCTCCCTGTCAAGTGGCATACTAGGGTAGGGGGAGCTGGGCATACAAGTGCATCCCCTTGAAGGTTTAGCATACCTGACAACCTTGCTCATTGCTCTATTTTTTTTTACATGACAGATTCTTGACCAAGTACGCAAGAGGCTGAATGCTGTGATTCAAGAACGCAACCGTGTCCTTGACCTCATTTGCCATGCCGTCTCCTCAGTAACCAACGGTCGCGCATCCCGCAACAATGGCCGCCTCTCCCGCCAAGAGAAGAACATGACAATGACTTTTGGTGCAAACAGCCTTGGCTACACACGCCAGATAGACGTCAACATGAATGGCAACAATGGTCGCTCAAGCAAGCTGGATGGTGAAGAGAAATCTGACGAGTTACCCATCGACCCTCTAGGTCCGTTCACCCCAGAAGCCAATGCAGCCATTGATCAGGCACGGGAAGCCCGGAACCGGTCTGTGAGACTCAGACGAGAAATAAAAGATGCTATTGAGAATACTGAACGTCTTGTGGAGACGGCACACAAGGCTGTTAACAGTGGCATGAATAAGAAGGTGGCTGAGACCATCACACTAAGGGTGAGAGATTATTTTTTCTTTTTAGTTTAGCCTTACGCAAATGATAGACAAACACTGTGTTGATGGGCAGTCAGATTTGCGTAGTGGTGTCTTGCCTTGCCTTGCCTTCTACCTCTCGGACCCTGGTTCAAATCTTGCTGGGGCCACTGTATGAAAAGAGGGCAGTGCCACTTTCATTTCGAGAAGGGCAATTCCTTTAGAAAACCAACACTACATGGTGCTACCAAAAAGCTCTCTTAGAAAGTTAGATTGGAAATTTGGTTTTATCACTCCTTACTAATCCTGTTTTGTGTTTTTAATTATAGCAACATTTGACGGTAGCAGCTGGTGAGAATCGTCATGCCATCCACCGTTCTCAGCGCTGGTATGATTCTACAGATAGAGCTCGTTACTACACTGTAGGCCCAGAGATGCAATCAGATCTAGAGATGAGAGAAAGACTAGACAGGCCGCTAGTCCGTGTGTATCAACGTCATCCAGGAACCAATCTGCCCGAGGCTCAAGATATAATCAGAGTAAGTCAAGTTATGTTTCCCCTGAAACTGAGTGAACAAGACTAAATGATGAAGCTGTGCTACTTAATGCAGAAAAACATTATCATTATAAGGAATGATCGCTCAAAGTGATGCAAGTTTACATCAACATCAAAATCATCCATAGTGTTTATACAGGGATTAGAAATTTCAGACTTTTAACTGAATTCAGACTTTTTAAAGTCTGCCTGGTAAACATAGAATCTATTTTTCTTCAAATAAAATAAGCCATGCTCTTTGATCTACTTCACAAGCACTGATGATGATACTGTTCCTAATACCTCCTTGGAATATATATCTCCAGTGGTTATCAAAAGTTGGAAATTCCATCATTTCAATGAACCTCACAAGATCTGGACCCTTGTTTTAGACTTTTTTTGTCAGCAATTACTCTCATCCCTGTTGTCATACTAAACTACTTCACAATTAAAAAGTCAGAATTTAACTAACCTACTAGGTTTACAATAAAAAAATAAAACACACAATATAGAGAAGTACAGCTTAAAGGAAAAACTATCACTAAAAAGACAAGAAGTCAATAAATACAACAAATCAAGACTTATAACTCATATGAAACAATGAATCCAAACCCAGCTAAATACTTGTGATTTGTTTCACTGAGTTCTGAGTTTGCAATGCTAACACACAACAGTGTAAGGGTAAACTGAATATCAACTCAAATGACTTGAAAAACAGTAAGTGTTCACCTTGTAAATGTAATAAATTTCATGGAAAGAATGACTTATTATTGACCAATCCTCTTTTGTCTTTGACTCTAGGGAGCTGCTGGGCTGGATCAATCTCTCTTGACGACGAGTCGTAATATTGCGATGCTCCAGATGGGACAGAATCGCCTCCAGCATGACATCAGACATAAGAAGGCTGCTTCAAGTGTAGATTCATCTATTGTTAGAATGAGAAGACGTCTTGCCAATCATCGCTGGGTGATGGGAAGTGTATAAAAAGTCAAACCATAACATCTATTATCGACACCTCTAAGAAACAACAACAAAAAAGACATGAAAAAAAACTGCAACGAATAATACAAACATAAACCATTCGACCAATAAAGTCCAGTATCGACATAGGGACCTCTGAAAACCCACAAAAAAGGGCAAGACAAAATTGAAATGAACATTATACAAACATAACAAAGTTGGATCTTTGGGAATTTTAAGGGTATTTTCACAGTAATGGGGACAAAATAGATCGACATAGGGACCTCTTAAAACCAACATTAAAGGCATACAAAATTGCAATGATTGTTATACAATGTACAAACATAAAAAGTGTAAAAATCAAAGGTATTAGTTTTTTTCACAGCAATGGGGGTACAGTATTTTTTTTCATTTGGTCTTTCAAACCAAGACGAGAATGTCTTTATCAAAGACCATTCTGAATGAATGTATGCATAAATGAGAAAGGGGAAAATCTCTTTTTATATGGTTTGTAATCGTTAATGGATACAGTGATTGAATTCATTATCTTCGGATGAAAGGCCAGATTAAGAAGTAGTACCAAACATTCATCATTTTAAGTTACCTGCGGGTGAAAAAGCCAGTGGAGGAAGTATTTTCATCGTAGTTAACCTTACAATTTTATGCTACTAATTGTTTGTTTTGAGTCATGACTACAGTATTAATAAATACATAGGATCATAGTCCATGGACTTGTGCCCGTTAAACAAACGTGGTAAAGTTCAATTTTATCCACAATTGCAAACAGGAACACAAAATCTTTGAGTTCTTCAAATTAGCATAATTTGCCCACTTAATATTTTTATCTTGTAGTAATAATTTAGAGTCCGTATATCACAAAGATAGGAAAGAATTTCTTTGTATTAAGTTATGCAAAATACGACTACATGTATAAGACGATCTAATTATGCAAGAGTAATTTTTAATAACACGTAATTGATTCACATAAATCTTTTTGGACACTATGCACAGTGGAGACATGGAATGTTTCCACCAAATAAACAATGTGTTAACATTGTGTTTTTGCCAAATCTTTTAAAGTTTGATATATTCCGTCCATTTTTAGTTCAAGTATACTTTTTCCTTTCTGGCAGAAAGGAGAGCATGATTTTGAAGAATCAAGCATAAATAATTCACAAATTTGAGTAGTTTTTATAAACATTTTTCTTAACCAACTGAAGTGTGCTTCTACCAATGATGCAGTAAAAAATATATCAACTGCAAAACTGAATTGATTTTGAGAGCAAAATTCCGACAGGATATTTTTGCATTCAATCAAATGTGTAAATTTTAACTTTGAAACTTTTGTATATATTTTGCTTATTTTAAAATTGTTTAACTGTGTAAATATGTAATGCAATTTTGTGAATGCTGTAATTTGTGGCCAGCTCTGGTCCTAAGACCCAATTTAACTAATGAGTACTCAATTGGCCCCAAAACTTAAATATTAAAAATAGAAAATAATATTTCTTTCAAAATCATGTTTTCATTAACGCTACAGGGTTGTTAACTTGTTAGTCAAGTATATCATAAAGTGTCAAAAACTGGTTAAGGTGAAATGGATCATGAACAAATGCAGTGGTTTTGTTTAATAACTTTATTCTTTTTATACAGTGCCTTCATTTTGAAATGAGTTTTGTGTTTGTTTTTTATTATGTCAGTGCATTTATAATGCATTCTGCATGTGTAAAGGAAACCTCTGTCTTTATTTTTGCATAATACTTTTTAACATTTTAATCCCGCCTACTTTTTGTATGCACAAATAATTTCACAACGGTTTGTAGTTTGTGCAAACACACTTCACTCTCTGAGCATGAATTCAGAATAAATATAGAAACAAACCAGAAGTGTTGACTGTCCTTTGTTTTGGTTTCAGTTTAGTGTTGTTGTAATATAGAGTAGTTTGAAGTAAATGTTGAATTGAATAGATAAAATTTGGGTTGAACAAAGACACATGAATACAATAACAGGCCTTTAACCTAGGACCCCGGATTGACGTGCTGGTGCTCTACCAACTTAGCTATCTCGCCCTACTTTGGCGGTCTCTCTATTTTGTCAATATCATTGTTCAGGGAGTGCCAGTCAGAGGCCATTGAACCTGTCATATAGCTAGGGATTGGGTGTGCAAAAGTTTACACACGATACAAATTTAGATTATGGCTTCATTATCTTATACATCCTTCATTAATAGCATTTAATATTAACTTATCTGAGAGTTCACAATGTACATTGTACAATATCATGTCCGTAGGTAATGCTTAAGATTATCAGATAAAAACAACTTTTTAAAGATCAGCTCCAAGGTTAAATTCAGTCTTGTGATGCACTCATTTTCAAATGGACAAAATCCTTATGAAGAAAAACCAACAAGTGTAAAATGATATATATTTTTTTTATACAGAGTGAATTTTGTTACCGTCCAAAATCATCAAAAGACACATTTTAATATATTAATGGTCCATACTGTTTCACGTGGGAATTACTTTAAATTCAATCCTGAATTTCTATGATCAATTCAATTCTATTCAATCAATACAGCAGTAAATTTGACTTTTCGACTGGCACAAAAATTCCTCTTTTGAATTTACAGAAATTCCTCTTTGGAACCCATTTGTTATGATGTCCAACTGACTTCGTGGTACAAATTTTGCTCTAAAAGACTTTCAAATAAAATGACAATTCACACCATTTTAAAATAAGACTTGTAATAGTTTCTCCCACGTACATAAGGACTCTTAAAAATTAGGGCATCACAAAACTGAATGATATCGGAGCCCTCTTTAAATTATCTTGCAGTGATGTACTAGTTGGTAGCCATCCATAATACACTCATCTTTCATAATAGAAAGGTTAAGCAGAGAAACATAAATAATGTCTGGACACCAATTCTTGAAGTGTCCCACTAAAATTACAACCATCATTATAGATACAGTAGGCAGTGGTACAGATTCAAAAGGCCACTAACCTCATCTAATTCTAAATGCCAACATAAATTCTGACGCCCCCCCCCCCCCCCTCCAAAAATCGAAAAAGAAGGTTTAATTTTATGTCATCAAAGGTCCCCCTTACTTCTGCAGCCGCTTTCACAAAACGCTAGGTGTACATGTAATCCTATCTCGAGTTGGGACGAGTAACTCGTTGTTACTTACTCGTCCTTACTTGGGTGTGGTTCAACGCGTCCTAACTAACATTTCTATGCATACTGAACTTAACTAATCATAAGTCATAAGTTAGAAAGAGTTTGGTGAAATCGAAGGCAGTATAACCATTGTTACTTTTAAATCCCTCATCAACGGTTTTAGAATCTAAACTAATTACGGAGGCATGTCTACTTACAAAAATGTGTACACTTACATGTTTGCAAATTTGAGTTTTTTTTTATACATCTAGTTTGTTATAATTCAAGACATATACACATGTGACAACATGTTAAAAACTTGTGGAGGGGGCTCAAGACAAAAACCCAATTATTTACTTATTCCAATATCAAAATGCTAAGCACATTTACTTTTAAAGCACAAATATGTGGGGAACCATCTCATGTAGTCTACATGCAAAAACTTGAATTTTAGCTGGTATTCCGATTTTCTACTGTAATGTATAAGGGTTTTTACTAATCCCACATCATTATTTTTTGCTCATCAAAACACTACAGCTAAGGCATGACAAAGGTCTTTTGAATAATCCTAACATTTCCAAATCCTCCATAATCCTTAAACCCATCTCTGATTTTGTTGGATAAGCACTAGGCCAAACAACAAAATAGTTATGACTTGGCCAGGCATAGCATTTTTGTTAGACACCAATCATTTGGTTGTTGAGTTATAGTAGACTGTTCGCGTTGTGTGGCCATCTTTGTTACAGTGATAATGATAGGTCTTCTCAAACAGTTTAAAGGAACCAGACTATTGTTCATTCAAGTCTCAGTTTGGTTCACAAGGGGATGACTATCAGAAAAGCAAAATGGCCAAACCATTGATGCCTCCCACAATGCGTAACGCACCTCTGCACAATTTCCGCCATTTTGGAGTCACCTCCAATGTGTACATATTTTGGATGGCACAAATGGCGAACAGGCTAGGCGTATGTGGGTAGGAGTGAAATGGGACTATAGAGCAGTTTGGAGGATTCAGTGGGTTTCTAGGGTTTTAAGGGATGCAAAATGCAAACCCGACAAAACATAACATCCAAATGTATATGTACAAGTACCAACTTGGAGATTTGGGAAACTACTGCACTCTAAAACTACCTCATTGCACGCTTTCAATTAACTGAAAGCTCATAAATTTGTACATATATAATATTTTTGCACTGGCATTTATGAATATTGGATCCAATATAGGAATGTTTTGTTATTTATACATTTTGTAATAAATGTAATTAAGTAACAGAGAAAACAAATACCACCTGCTACAAAAATGAGTATTTCCTGTTTACTATGATGCATTAAGTTATGAAAAGTTATGATATATATTTTTTAAACGAATATCACATCTCCCCAAACTGAGCTGTGTGTGATTGTTTAATACTGAAAATATATAAAGTTACAATCTTCCCCAAAGAGAAACAATAACCCAAAATTCAGCATATTTTTCTTTAAGCAAGTCGGGAAGACTTACGTTATTGAAAAAATGTACATCAGTTATATTTTGGACCAAATCAGCTGATTGCCAAATGTTTATTTTAAAAAATTTTGAAAGTTATCGTAAACAACATGTTGAGTTGACGATGGACTTATTTAAACTTTCAAGAGTTGTCAAAATTTTCCAGGAAAACCTCAGCAATTTTGACTCCATCATTGACAAGAAAACAACCCACATAATTTAGATGAATTACAACCACATATTCAAAAGATATGTTATCAATATAATCACCAAGTGCAAATTAAATTACTCTAATAAGTACCTCACTGTCAGGCTTGCAAATGCAGTTTGTTAAAAAAGAAAAAAACAAGAGACAAGTACAGAAAGACTGTACTGTGTTTTTCCAATTTCCAATGGTGCAGACAAAGACACCAAGAACGAGAAAATCAGATGTTGATCAGCATAAAAGTTGCAAGCCTGCATTGTTTGATTGGGGAAAAACATCTTAAATAAAATCTTTGTTACTTAGTAACTATTAGAATCATAACATATTATAATTGTTTAAAGATCTCATAATTTTCATGAAAGACCTGATACTTCATGAAATTGCCTCTCTTGGTCAGTGCCTTGATGGCCCTTGACATTTTCTAATAGAATTTTAACATTTCATTATAGAGGTGCCCTTTACTAAGGAGAAATTACCTTAGCACACTTGAAATATTCCAATAGAAATGTCCTCACAGAGGTGCCCTTAACGAGGAGAACAGGACAAAACGCCTTGGTGCCCTTGCCATTTCAAAAATAAAGCATCAGGCCTGGACCACAAAAAGGGATGTTTTAAAAATATATCTAGTGGGATTATGGAATATGGTATATTAACCCCTGTGCATTCTGTCTACATCCAGGTTTGAACTCATGCCAAAGAAAGACCACAGACTTCATAATACACAAAATAAACCTTTGAATCTTGAAAACGAGTATTTACGCTATTCTTAAATCATCCACTATGTTCAATCTCATTCAAATGAGAAACTCTGACCTGTGACATGCTTTCACTAATCCAGTTTTCAGGATTTTGGTGTGGCAGACAAAGGAAAACCCTCAAACAAGACCACATGCTGGTAAAACACAGTGGTTTTATGATTCATAAAATGTATATTTGTCGTATTATTATTACACTTTTATATTAGTTTTCAACATTTTCACCTTCAACTATTATGACATTTGGATACTTTTGGTTTCTGTAAAGAATATCCAGTTTCCCTAACAAGAAAGTCAAGAAGATGTCAGTCTGACATTTTAATGCTCTCATTGCCCCGCTCTTTGGCTTTTGGTTTCCCTTCAAAATTTTACGAAAAGAACAAAAGGGCAGTTAATGTCCTTGCCCTTTCCGAGACGAGTTCCCATGCCTATGGTAGACCGTAAGCTTCCGAACAAACCATTTTACAAATCCCATCTGCAATTTACTTTCATCAAAAAACGCCCAACTTAAAATGCAATAAATGAAATACATATTTATATAATAATAATAATAACGATATAAAAGGGATCACTGAACATAATAATAGACATTTTTATACACAGTACCACTTATTACAAACATATTCTTACATCACTCCGATCTGCTCAATTGTAGTCGAACTCTCATAGATTGAATCGGACCCCAAATTATCTAGAGTTGCTAAGCAGGAAAAATAATCTACAAGTTAAAACTGGATCCAATTTCACAGAGCTGCTTAAGTAGATAACGTAGTAAAGCACAGCAACAACTATGCTTACCAGAATAAGGTTACCAACCAATAATACCATGTTACATGTAGCATCTGTGACTGGTATCCTGCTCACTTTTGCTTAACAGATGATTTTTAAGCATTATTTCATGCTTGAGCAGCTCTATGAAGATGGCCCATGGCTGGTAAACTGTACTGGGCAAGATCTTGAATGCTTTGCTGAAAGTAGCAGATGAATGTTATTTCAAGAAGAAAATTCCAAATTACCTTTTTTGTTTCTTCAATCAAATGCTGCTAACACTTTTCAGTACTACAGAGTACTGTGGACATACAGCCAGAGGTCATTTGCATATGCAGCTCCCAAACTCTGAAACCACCTTCCAACACATGTTGGGAATGCAATCTCAATAGGTATGTTCAAGAGTTCACTTCAAACCAATCTGATTAGCATGTGACTTTCTCTTGCCAGTGTTTTCACTTTCATCTTTTGAAATGTTGTCATGCATTGTTTTGTATATAATGTGAAGTTTCAGAATTGTTTATGTTCATCAAGAAAGTTTCAAACCTGTACAGCTCATTTGCCATGGATGGAATGTACTTTTCAACGATTTATTATTATGATTAATCCCTATCCTGACCTTAAAAATTTGCCCAACTAAATCAATCTCCTCTCTAATGAATAAAATGTGTCCTTCCACTGCCCAGCAGTAGCGCTAGCTTGGAAGACATTATTTCCTGCTTAGTAACTCACAAATTTGGAGGAGAAGTTGAAGTAAGGTTTAGATTCTAGCAGAGATGGGAAGAGTGCCAGTAAGCGTTAGCATGGACATCCTTCCTTGTTCTGTGGCTGGTCTGTATTGAGTTGATTTCCTCTCGGTGCTGCTGGCTTATGTTGCACACCCGACTCTGCTGCATTCAAATCCAAGCTGTTACAAAGAAACACAAAAATCAAATTAGATTAAACTGGATAAAGGGTCTATGCACTTTTTATAGGAACCCTTTCTACTATCATTATCTTCAAACGGTGTAAGTTTAATGTAAATCTGTGGACATTTTGTTTTGTGCTACAAAAAGTACCCAAATCCTTTAACTGTATAACTATAAACAAAACCATTGAAATCTGTTTTCAAGTTTCTCCTATGACAAACCCTTGGAAATGAAAAGCAAAGGGTGCAGTTTTAATGCGTACATGCCTGGAAATAAATGGAGGCTATGGCATTTGTTGCACTTGTCTTGGTGCCCTTCAAAAGTTTCCATAGGCTTTGAGATTCTCTAATGGAAATGCCCTTTGCAAAATGAAACTGCCCTTGACCTTCTAAAGATTAAATTCCAGGCCTGCATGTACTGACAGGATATTTGGGCATATCTTAACGTCCAATGCGCAACAGATTTCTGAATGATAGGCTATTGTAGCAAAGCAATTGTAACTTTCAGAGCTGTTTTTGCCATATGTTCAGTTTTTAACTGCTAGGGTTCCCCTTTTGTAGCTGGTTTATTCCATAGTGGGGTAACCCGGGTTTCAATGTATAAGAGGGTTCCCCCAACACCCTGTGCATTTGTTTAGTGTTCGTTAGTGGTTTATCTAATATTTAGTTTGACTTATTGTCGTCTTCTTATATATTGTTCCTATGTACCTTGTGGTGGTGCAATTTTTGTGTATTTTGTCTGTGCAATTTTTATCAATATTTTTATCTTGTAATGCCACATTATTCAGCTTCGTGCTGCCAGTTGGTTTTTTAATAAAAATGAATGAATGAATGAATGAAAGATAGTATAGCAGAGGTACAGCACTTTGCTGGTGGAGGTAGTAGTTTGAATTCCCATCAATATAAATGCAAACCACAAGAGATGGTATCAAGAAAGATACATGCACCGCACCAAGAAACCAAACTCCCAAAAAAGACATAAATGGGATAAACACTGAACTCATAATCTACTGATCTTACCTTCCATCCTGAATGTTTTGATATATTTTCTTTGCTGTGTCCAGGAATGCTTCTTCAACATGCTCTCCCCTGCAAAAAGAATACAACAACATTAATTTGTGAAGATACAAGTATAAGATGAAACTAACTGATTGTGGTAGACTATTACATTGGTATCCTGAACTACAATTGTCAATGTACGATGTATGGGCTTTTATCAGGTTTTATAGAGCGCTTTATACACGGGACGGGTGTCTCAATGCACTTCCACTATTATTACCCCTGGTCACTAAGCCATTTAAGTCCTTTCTTAAACCATCTCAGCTCCATGGGGAGTATACAGCCTGTGCAACAAATATGTAGCGCACTAAGCTAAATCAATCAACAAAGGTACCCATTTACCCCTGGGTGGAGAGAAGCAATTATAGTTAAGTGTCTTGCTCAGGGACACAAGTATCACTACTGGAACTCGAACACACACTATGTTGAACAGAAACACCAGAGCTTGAGTTCAGTGCTTTAGTCCGCTCGGCCATGACACAACACTATTGTATGTGTATTAACCCTGTGCATGACATGTGCCCTCCATCAACAGCAAAAACAGTTGTACTTACGTCTTTGCACTTGCTTCTAGAAATAAAAGACCATTTTCCTCTGCGAATTGTTTGGCTTCTTCATATGTAACATCTCTCTGGGCTTCGAGGTCACACTTGTTACCAATCAGGAAGATTACCTACAAAATCACAACATCACAACAATTTGTGAAATTATTTGAAACACAACGAAATGATTAGATGACTCTGAACATGGGTACATTTTCTCTTAGTAGGAACAACTTAACAGCCCGAAATACCATGTGAACTCACTTTGTTTTACCGAATCCTCGACAAACTTAACTCAACAAATAAACTTGATAAAACAGTTTCAACAGATACCCTACAAGTCATAGTCAAAACCGGCCAAGCATACTCAGTTTGAGCTTACTTGCTAGTCAAGTCTGTGAGTGTGGAGCTGCCCTCCAAACAGCTGCCCACATCACAAGTAACTGCATTGTTCAAAGTTACGCTGGCAAGCAGTCCCTAAAGGAGCTACACAATCTATCCACACAATGGCTATTTGTCAACAATTGTATCACTTAATCATAGTTTAATCTAAGACCTACAAAACATTGGTCCTACAATAATTTATTTGTGTATATTAGTATTAGCAAAAATCTTGACATTCTTCCCACAGCACCCCCCCCCCCCCCTCCCAATCAATCTAAATGGTTCTACCAGACAAAATAAGGCAACAGGCAGTTTCTGAATTAACGGCTACAGCTATGCCTAGATTTCCATGTCAACATGCATTGAGGAATAGAGCGTCATTAGCAACAGTCGTAGCCGGAGCTGTAGCCACCAATTCAGACACAACCATAGTGTAAACAGAGGGCAGGTTTTTCTCATGCTAAACTCACTGTATTTGGGTTTGTAAGATTTCTAGCATCTGTAAGCCAGCTACTAAGATGGTTATATGTACTCCTCCTTGTGATGTCATACACCATCAGAGCTCCGGCTGCTCCTCTGTAGTAACTCCTTGTTACTGCCCTGTAAAGTATCAAGATAAACATCATGTCAGACCATGGTAAGCATTCTCAGCCTCATACTTCACTGAGGCAATGGAGGCATTTACCTCTACGCCACATGACTCCATCTCATGCCCCTGGCCTTCATGCTATGTCCCTGGCCTTCATGCCATGCCCCTGGCCTCCATGCCCCATTGCATCAATGCCCCATTGCATCAATGCCCCTTGGCATCAATGCCCCTTGGCATCCATGCCCCATGCCTCCATGCCATGCCCCTTGGCATCCATGCACCTTGGCATCCATGCCTCCATGCCATGCACCTTGGCATCCATGCACCTTGGCATCCATGCCTCCATGCCATGCCCCTTGGCATCCATGCACCTTGGCATCCATGCCCCTTGGCCATACAAGTATCAATTTGATTGGCCCTTGCGTATCCAAGTTGTCTGTGGGTGCAACACCCCCTTGCCTAGATGATGACATTGATGATGAATGATGATTTCAGACACTGAATCGGAGCGTATATCTGTGAGGGAATCTATTACTGACAGCCTCCCCTCCCCTCCCTTCACTGTCTGGCCTTGCTATATCATCCACCACGGATTTGAAAAATGACAGCCTATAATGTCATATCATGGTGAATGCACAAAGTACACGAATAACCCTCCTACTTCTTGACCATTCAATATCATCCACTGTGGGTTCCGACTAATAGATAAACTAAGCCAACCGGTAATATGATAACACGTGGTAAATGCGATTCTGCAGTCACTAAGGCCCGTGTGAGTTACCCATGTTCAAGACTGTTCCAAAGACTTACCTAAATCTTTCCTGGCCTGCTGTGTCCCAAATTTGAAGCTTAATTTTCTGTCCAGAAACCTCAATTATTCGGGTACCAAATTCTACACCAATTGTGTGAGGGCAGTCAGCCATAACTGGAGAAAAATAAATAATTCAATTTATTGACTTTTTTCATTTGGGATATTTCGTCTCTAATGAAATCAAATGATTATTGGATATTTTCAACTTGGACATTTCAACTAGGCAAAACATGAAAGTAATTGAACTAACCATTCTTAATAATAAATTCAACACAAATATTCTGAGCATTTTTACACAAAGTCAGTCATTGGTTTGGATGCAACTCTCAGTGTCCTTGTTACAGCCCAAGTTGTGTACTGTAGCTGTCCTATCAGTAATTGGGCTACTCATCAAAGGATGAAGCAAAAGTGTCTTGCTCAAGGATGGTTACAATTGTTAAGACTGGAACTCCAACCCACACTCTGCTGATCAGAAACGCCAGAGCTTCAGTTTATGCTCTTAACCAAAATTGCTTCCAAATTTAAGGTTGTATGGTAATGTTGAATTTTACTTACATTTCTTTTCTGTGAATTGGTGTAACAAACATGATTTGCCTACACCCATATCACCTATAATGATGTATTTGAAGATATAGGAATAATTGTACGGCCCACTAGCCATGGTGATGATATTCTGTAAATAAACACAAACAAATAAAATGTTTGGTAAAAGTTTGTTATTCTTCAATTGGTTGGTAAACTAATTGGAAAATGTTATACTTTGCCCTTAGGGTAATTTGCTTTCTCTTATTAATTCAGAGTTATCAAGTTGACTTATTTGAAAGAATAAACAAGCCCTAACAGACCCAACAGACCATGTATCCCAACAGACCATGTATCCCAACAGACCATGTATCCCAACAGACCATGTATCCCAACAGACCATGTATCCCAACAGACCATGTATCCCAACAGACCATGTATCCCAACAGACCATGTATCCCAACAGACCATGTATCCCAACAGACCATGTATCCCAACCGACCATGTATCCCAACAGACCATGTATCCCAACAGACCATCTATCCCAACAGACCATGTATCCCAACAGACCATGTATCCCAACAGACCATGTATCCCAACAGACCATGTATCCCAACAGACCACGTATCCCAACAGACCACGTATCCCAACAGACCACGTATCCCAACAGACCACGTATCCCAACAGACCACGTATCCCAACAGACCACGTATCCCAACAGACCACGTATCCCAACAGACCACGTATCCCAACAGACCACGTATCCCAACAGACCATGTATCCCAACAGACCATGTATCCCAACAGACCATGTATCCCAACAGACCATGTATCCCAACAGACCATGTATCCCAACAGACCATGTATCCCAACAGACCATTATTCCTGACAACCATAAACAATATAATCAACAATCTGACAAGGTTTGCGCCCTCTATTGAAAATTTTTTACAACTGCGGTGTCTTTTTGTGCATATTATCTAGGCACTGAAGAGTGAAGACACCACAGCAAAGGGTGCGCGGTGCTTAACACTTCCGTCCGTGCCCGGGGCACGCCTGGATTGGTGTATTACCACAATATTTCAAGACTTCACTTTCTAAAATCTTATCAAGTGAGATGTGAATTCATAAAAATGATTGAAGAAACCACTCGCCATTTGGCTCAGTCCTTTATAGATCCTACGCTACAACCAGAACCCTGCTCGTTTTTTTTTAAATAGCAGGAACGCTTTGTTGCAACACTTTTATTCCCTTAAAGATTAAATATAGTCCTAACTAATGCTTTACTATCGCACCACCAGACATCAGGTGGGTGTCCTAATAAAAAAGCGTTTGGCGCCCAACCCAACCAAGGAAAAAAACACCAAAAATACACTTATTAATATTAGGCCTACACATGTAATTGTAATAACATTCAACTCAACAATGTTTTAAATTGTTAAAACAAGGGTTTATTAAAATATGTTGATTTCTTCATTGTAAATTAAAGATAAAAGTCTAAACAAAAACAGCAACTTACCATAAAAATAGAACAAGTCATGCATGACAAAATGACATACAAACAAACACACACATTTTGACATGTTTGACAAGCTGACAAGTGTCTACTCAACTCTGTCTGTCTGCTGACTTACAAATCTATCTATAAAAGAGTTATTTGATGCCTCTGAAGAAGGTCCGGATTGGATCGAAAGCTAAGGCCATCTACCCTATTCATTATAAAAGAGTTATTTGATATCATATGGTGATGTACAGGGTCCTTTTACGAAAAATAATGAATGGTTAATGGGAAAACTAGGTAGTCATCGCCAAGCATCGCCACCAACCGGCGCAGAGTCAGTGTGGTGTGATGGGACAACTTTGTACGGCGCCCTACCGGCATCAGCTGCACAGATGGAACGGTACAACACATAACAGACAGACAGAGCCGAAAAGCGTATACAAACATATCACTTTTATCGCAACCTTTAAATACTCACACAATATTCACACCACTAGATGAATAAAAAAACTCTGCCTCGTCCGATCTTGACTGAAGCTGACGTCAAATCTTTCTTACAAATCTGAAAAATCAGGAGAGAATTTCTTGTTTTTTTTGCTGTGTAAATGCGGAAGATTTCGCTCCCGTGACCCTCGTCCAAGATGGCCGCTTGCAAACCTCCCTCTGATATGACGTCATATCTAACAGCAGAGAGAGAGGTGGTCGATACTACTGCGTGCGCGCCGCCCCAAAGACCAAAATTGATTTCTCTGTTTTTTCTTCAGGTCGTCTTGATGCGAATTTAAAAACCGTAAAAAAAGCAAATAGCCAACGATTTCAAAAAATCAGTTACGTTGGGGGTGGATTTTCCCTCCTCAATACTCTATCTCGGAACAGGATGCTCGTAAATGACACCTGTTATTTCTAAACCAAAGTAGTTGAGTCCTCCCCCTCTAGTCATCTGTTTCTATGGTCCTCCTCCGTTCACCGCCCACAATTTATTGTTCATTTTGGAAAATGGAAGCAAGCTAGCATAGGATGATGATGCACCAACACATTTTCCACCCCATCAATTTCGGCCGCCACGCCTTGTACAACACGTTCAACACAGTAGCCCCCCCCCCCCACAAAAAATGGCCTGCTGCCATGCTGGTAGGTCGACCACACCTAATAGGCCTACTCATCTCATGTGCCACATCACACCCACCCGGCCTCATCATGCATCCACCCTGGAAAAATCATACAGCGAATGGTAAGGTTTGATATTGTGTCTATTTTATTTACCTCTTATTGTGAAAGAAATTATAAAAATGTACACGACATAAAACAACACAATAAATATGTTTGTTTTACTTGTTGAAACTTTCTAATAAAGGGGATCGGCAGAGAGCTTTTCACTGGTGATGGGGCCCGGGGTCAAGCAGGAAGAAAATAAGGGATGAGGCATATACCGGCGAAGAGATGGCGGTAGGCAAGGACACAAACAAATTAGTTTGCATGGGTAATGATTCAAATCTACTTGTGACTGGTCAATTCAGGGTAAAAGCTTCTCAAGCCAAATTATCCTAAAGCCAAAAATGCAACCGGCAAATCCCTTTATATGCGGTTGTTTGGGGTTGGGGGGGGGGGGGGGGGGGGCGGGGGTGTTGATTTCCTTCCATGGTGCTCACAAGAGGGCGCACTTCAAAGTTAGTGGTCCTTTTTTGGATGGTGTACAAAGTGTGATCTCCTACCTAGAGTCCTATAGCCCTGACATTAGAGAGTACTGACTGCTTTGTACAGCTCAATTTCATCAAGGTAAGGGTCATTTGATTATGTTGAACCAATGCCTATAGGACACAAGTAAAGTCCTTCCACAAAACCTTTGAATGTTAAGCAAAATGAAACCTGACACCAAACGAAACACCCAGACTACTTTCCACACTAAAACCATGGTAAAACTGAACTACACTACTTAAGTTATACAGTACACCCAGTCCATTAGACGGATTATTGACCTCTGACCTGTATAGCAGACTTGACCCATATTTGTTCATATAGGGTGCATTCGTTTAGCTTCCCTGGGTCGACCCTAGTGTGTGGTGGTTTTTTTTCCCAGGACGAACGTGTGCAGATTTTTACCCACGTTCGTCCTGGAAAAAAAAAACGCCACACACCGGGGTCGACCCAGGGAAGCTAAACGAACGCACCCTGGCTAAATGAGTCAATATCTTTTTGGTAATAAAAGTATGGTAGTACCTGAACTTGTTTCATCTTGGGACCACATGGTCCTACACTCCCAATACTATACTACTCCTAGTTATTTCGGTTTCGTTCTGCTTTAGTCGCTGAGTGATAGCGGAATGAAATCAAAATAGTTGTAGGAGTAAATGGTCCCATGGGTATGGAATCTCTGAATTTAATCAGCACAGAACGGAATGGTGTGTGTGGATTATAAATAGTAATCTATTAATATATAACTTGTGTGAATTATGCAATGTCTAAAAACTAATGGCATTAACCTTTGTTGGCGTTATGTCAGTGTATGTACAGATGCCTTCAGGACAGCAAAAGACACCACCACGGACGCAGTATTGAAAACAAATTATTGTCAATTCCTTTATCTTTTTATACTTATTGGAATATTGTGGCCTCTTGTTTTCTTTCAGGTTTTACGATGAAGTTGCCTATCTTAAAATGCGGTTCATTTATAGCCACGTTGGACTTGATAATATGAAAGTCTTCAAATTTTCTAGCTGGAGTTAGACATAGTTGGATTATCTGACATCATGGCTCAGCAGATGTCCGACCCAAGTGAGTTGTTCCCATTGCTAGAATCCAACGATCTTCATGTCATCCAAGAAATCAAGGCGCTGATACAAGACAATCTTAACTCAGGTGGGTAACGACAAGACAAAAAATGTGGTTTACCTGATTTCACCCCCGAGTTTGTACTTTTGACCCTGAACTGAAGTAATTTACTCCCTTGTACAGTCTGAGCATTTAATATCACCAATTGTGGTTTCTAGTTATTGAACCATACTCAAGATGAATGAAGTAGTGAATGGTCAGACAGTAGGAGCGGTTGACTATGGGCTGTGTACATACATTCAATATATGAGGGCATAGTTTATGAACACCACAGTTGATACCGTTGAGTGGTCAGACAGTAGGAGCGGTTGACTATGTTATTGGTGATGCATTCATTACATGATTGCAGGCTAACATAGTCTATCATTTACTACCAATGAATGAATGTGGAAGATAATATAGACCTTTATCACGGTGTGGCTATCTTGATTTTACTCCATTCCAATTTATTGTAACCAAACTAAGGCCGGACGGAATAATAGTCTGGTGCCACGTTTGCACAATGCATGTTAACATTCATTACTGTAATTGGAAGCAGGGAACATGACCAAGATGGTGACAGCATGATAAAGGTCTATTGAATGGTAAGACGATAAGACTCAAGAGGGAAGATTTTAGAATAATTGTGTGTGTAAACTTTGCTTTGTGATTTACAGCACGTGATCCTGGGTTTCTCAATGCGTTGGTGGATTTCTACATACTCACAAACTCCCAGAATGCACTGGACCTTCTTGCTGGTGTCAGGGAACCCTTAGACAAGGTATGCCTTGTGGCATTTGTGAATTTTATACATTTTTTTCCGAACAGGAGTAAATTTTTGTAATTTGCAACAGAATCTGAGAAGAAAAACCCCGAATAAGAAAGTTAGCTCAACAAAAGTATGCTTACCAGAATAAGTTTACCAGTCAGACTGTAATGTCACATGTACATTTTGTGACTGGTATCCTGCTCATTACTGCTTAGCATAGAATTCTTTACACTAATGTCTTCCTAAAAAAGTAGCTCTTTGAAACTGGGCCTTGGTATACCACACCATGTTTGGTTCAAAACTGACCAGCAAGATGACTAACTCAATGAAACCCTGAGTGCATCCAAGAATGCAGCCAGCAAGGGTGAGAGCGCAAGGTCCATCTTCAAGCAGTTCCAGTCCCTAATTGTGCGAGGAAAGAACGAGAGGGTGAGAGGGCAAGGTCCATCTTCAAGCAGATCTAGTTCCTAATTGTGCGAGGAAAGAACAAGAGGGTGAGAGGGCAGGGTCCATCTTCAAGCAGATCTAGTTCCTAATTGTGCGAGGAAAGAACGAGAGGGTGAGAGGGCAGGGTCCATCTTCAAGCAGATCTAGTTCCTAATTGTGCGAGGAAAGAACGAGAGGGTGAGAGGGCAGGGTCCATCTTCAAGCAGATCCAGTTCCTAATTGTGCGAGGAAAGAACGAGAGGGTGAGAGGGCAGGGTCCATCTTCAAGCAGATCTAGTTCCTAATTGTGCGAGGAAAGAACGAGAGGGTGAGAGGGCAGGGTCCATCTTCAAGCAGTTCCAGTCCCTAATTGTGCGAGGAAAGAACGATGAAACATAGACCTGATTGCAGCAGTGTGGGATGTAGAAGCGGGATCCATGTCCTCTAGTCAGGTTGCCAGTTGTCTAGCCCTTGCCAGTTTATGTCCACAAGGTCATAGCGAATACGATACATCATTTCAAAATGAGACCAAAAACTAGATGGCTGTACATTAATATAAATATTATGACATTTCTTGACAGCCATTGATGGACAGAATGAATGACAACATGAAGGCGGGCCACAAATTGCAGAGTTTGACCTTACTGAGTCATGTGGTGAGACGGCAGCCATCTTGGCTTCATAAGATCGTCCAAGCTCCTCTATTTATGTCTCTGCTGAATTGCTTAAAGGTAATAGTCCATTCTAACTTGTTAGGTTTTGTTAGCTTCGTCTCGTTTGTGTCCTTGGGGTCCAATCTGTTACAAAAAGTGTCAATTGTACATAATTTAACAGGTTTTTTTGCTGAGTTATTTGTAAAGTGCCTAGAGATAAATTGACAATAGGCGCTATGCAAATCAAATTTATTATTATTATTATTATTACTAACATAGTTGTGCTAGCAATGATGTCTTTTGGTTTCTTACCTAGATGGATATCGATGTTCCAGTGATTATGTGTGGCTTGCTGTCGATAACCACCTTGCTACCCATGATACCCAGCCTGGTTGGTCCTTCTCTGCCGGAAATTTTTCGGGTATTCTCCCACCTTGCCTCATGGAATGTTAGAAAACCGGGTAGGTCAAGAATTGACCCTAAGTATTATACTTCAACTCTCCTACTGTGTGATAATCGTCCGAAAGGTTACAATGTTTCTGCGCCTTGAACACCCAGCAGGGTGGATATGTGCGCATTACAAGTCTTATTATTATTATTATTATTAATGAAAGATGCAACACTGCAATCAGGGCCTGATTTCACAAGTGTCAAATCCTACTTATATTGCTGGTTATTCATTAAGGACTTTTTTTCTCAACAGGTGGTATCCCTGATGTTTACCAGCTCCATTTACAGGTAGCGGTGTATGCACTCTTCCATCGACTCTACGGCATGTACCCATTGAACTTCCTCCAGTACCTCAGATCTTATTATCAGAATAAGAATGAGGAATTCAAGAAAGCTGTCTTGGTAAGTGAAACAGGGGTTGGCACCAAAGTTTCAATCACACTTCCCTAGTAGGTGCTGCGCTGCTGTGGTGGTTCTCATAAAAATACCTTCTTATAAAAATCTGTCAACTTGGTAGATATGTATGCTATAGAACACTCCAGTATTAAATCAAGTCATAACTTTATTTTGTTGGTCATGTTTTTATCTGTAGCCGATGATGGAGCGTGTTCGTATGCATCCTCTGCTAGTTATCGGCACAGCTAGATCCGA
The DNA here is from genome assembly GCF_902459465.1 of Asterias rubens. Taxonomy (NCBI): domain Eukaryota; kingdom Metazoa; phylum Echinodermata; class Asteroidea; order Forcipulatida; family Asteriidae; genus Asterias; species Asterias rubens. The sequence goes on from NC_047080.1 coordinate 788,572, forward strand.
AACGGAAAATGCAAGGTGGGTTTAAATCAAATTGAATGCCCTGACTGCCCTGACCAACCTGGTTGACTGATCAAACCAGACCTGACTGAACTGACCTGACCTTTCCTGACCTGACCTGACCTGACCTGACCTGGCCTGACCTGACCGACCTGACCGACCTGACCGACCTGGCTGGCTGACCTGACCAATCTGACAATCTGATTGATCTTATTGACTTGACTAACCTGACTAGCATAACTGACCTGACTGAGGTTATGGTTTATGATCAAGCAGGTAATCTTAAAATTAAACAATATCTGTTAGAAGAAGATTGGGTTGTTTATGCTTTATACTTGTGTTCTTTTCTTGAAGATGGAGGAAGATGGAGGTACATGATGTACTGATGGAGTGTGCTCGTGTTTCATTGGATACAACAGAATCTGCTCGAGACGATTCCTTCAACTATGTCCCGATACCTGTTGGTTTTGACACTGAGAGGAGAGGGTCAAAGGGCATAGCGGCTGGGATCATGGGTCAAGGCATGAAAACTTCTTCCCCCATTGTTGATGGTCATGGTAAGAGTATGGAGGTTTATTGTCAACATTTCCAAGCCAGTTGCCTTCCCATTTGAAACAGCATGGTGGCACTACTCGGTACAAGTGAATGTGTGTACTGTATAGATGAACATAACAATTAGATTTTACAAAATTGAAGTGTGATATGACAGTAGATGGGAAGGATATCTAGGGTTCATTTCAGTCAAGCATTTATAAACAATAAGAGCAAGTTTTAAATGAATCCATTCTCTCATTGAAGCTAGACTGGATGATATTGAATGGTCATATAGTAGGAGGGTTAAGACACTTGTAATCTGATGTTGCTGTCAACTCATTTGAAAATCGCTTTTCTTAACAAGGTACTGAGCTGTCTCACAAGCCATTGATACAGTGGGATAGTGACTCTAAGAAAACAGACCCCGATACGCACAGCCTGGTTTCGTCACAAGAGGGGGGTATTATATCGATGTTCAGCCCGTCCATGGTGTGCGGACTGAGCACACCACCTTCCTCCCATCCTCCCTCCCCATTGGGCAGTCAACTGGATGTCAGTCTGACATCATCAGTCCAGATGCATTATACGACCCCTCTCCAAGAGACACCGACGCCTCAGTCAACACCGCACGATTCCCCTCATCCCAACGCAGCTCTCCATCTCAGCAGTCGTATGTCCAGCATGAGCGAGGGCAGTGTTCACAGCCGTGCCGGAAAGGGATCTGGCGGGAGAGCCGGACGTGGGAAGCTCCCGCCAATCACAACTCACTCTGCAATGTCGTTGTCTCGGACCGTCTCTGCACCAGTGACGCCAGGCTATGAGTCCAAATCCTTGCCGTGCACCCCTCAGAAACCTCTCATGGGTGGCAAGGCATACTCTCAAGAGATCACCAAGCAGAGGAGATTTGTGTGGGATGATGCAGAGGCTCTTGCGACTAACGGCACAGCATCGTTTTCAACCAAAGAGCCTCCTCAAGCTGCTCCTGTTACTGAAGAAAGTGAGGCAAGGAAAGAAAGGACGGAGAGCTCTGTCTCCTTGAGAGACCTTCCCGAAGTCATTAAGGATCTTTCTCATGAGGAGCAGAGACCACGTGATGGTAAGTAAACAAGAGAATGCTTGGTAGGATTTGAAACTTTGCACTGTGGGCCTACAATCAAGTGACACATGTACATTTAAATGTCTTTTTGAGTTATGTTTTTCGGTCAGAACCACCACAACTCGTGTAATGTTTTGCATTTGTTTGTTATTTGTAAACTTCCAGATGATGCAATGAATGAAGAGGTGTCGTCTTTCATTGGTAGTCCTTACACTCCACAGGATCTGGAAACTTCTGTAAACTCATGTATTACAACTACCCAAACCAAAACAACAACTTCAGACCGACTCCCTCTGAAGACGGACCTGACTACGCCTTCCATGACAATGTCATCAGCGTATTTGATGAAAGTTCACTCTAAGGATGTTGAAACAACTCCTCGAGCGAATGGAACAAGTCGCCAAGAGACAGTCAGAACGCAAAGTGATCCGAGTGCAGCACACCGTAGTACGTTGATAAAATCATCCGAGAGTGAAACCCGTTTAAGAACCAGTAGTTTCGGTAACAAGGCGACGAAGAACATCTCAGCGGATCTCTTCGGCGTCCGGAAAGGAAAGGATGCCAGCGTTGAGCATACCATAACACCACAAGGGTTTGTCCCGATTATTGATCAATCAATGGATAGTTTGGAGTCACCGATAACTCGATACGGGACACAAAGTACCACATCAGATACTTTCAGCACCCCTGGGCCGTCCTACAACCAACAAGCACCACCACAAATGCCTTACATGCATCTCTTCAATCTGATCGTTCCGACGTTGCAGAATTTATCCCCCGCTGGGACCTCATCGAGAGATCACTCCCCGGTTGTCTCAAGCGCGAACAGCACGGGTAGTGGGTTGTATTCTACCCCGCCACCTATGTCTAGAGTTGACTCGCTGCCAGTAGGGAGTACACCTATAGACAGTATCGGTAAAGTTCCGCTACATTCGTTGTATTCACCAAGTCAGCTTCTGGATCGTCATCTACAGATGGGGAATATGACTCATGAGGATCAACTTACTGGGTAAGAACCTTCAAAGGTCATTCCACATGCCAGGACCCTGGGCTGGATTTCACAAAGAGTTAAGGCTAGTCTTATCTCAAGTTAGGACCAGTTACTCGTCCTGACTTGGGACTAGCCATACGTTTTTAACATCTCTCCTTGGACTAGTCCTAAGTTAGGACCAGTCCTAACTCTTTGTGAAATCGACCCCACACTGTTTTCAAGCCAAGTAGCTCCTCACTCAAATTTTGAATGTGCGCACTTAAGGTTCAAACTTCCATGAGCCAAATATTTGAACTTATAACTTAAATTTAGGCGGGAAATTTGAACGCTTCTTGCAATCAACTAAAAGCGCCCTCTTTAACTCAGTGTGAAAGTGTCCCAAGTAGTTATGCATGTCGGACAATACAAGGTTTTTACGGGGTTTGCTTTCTCATGTTTATTTCCAAATATCACAATATATATATATAATGTTAAACCATACAAGCATTAGGTACAATGGGTGATAAGTGGAGTGCTTTGGAAATATTAACTTATTTTATCGATGAACAACAATTTTTCAATTAAACCTTCCTTCCTTGCAGGAAATACTGATTGTTACAGCGCCAGGAGTGTCACTGAGTGACGGACATGGGCGCTATATAAGAAGCCACAATTATTATTATTATTATTATTTGCAGATTGTCTCTCGTCAGCCAAGGGGCAGTGGATTGGACTCATTTTGGAGGATCTCCACCAGCGGATGAAATCAAACTACTGAAGGGCCAGCTGCAGTTACTTCACAATCAGCTTCTGTATGAGAGACACAAGAGGGAGGTTCATGCAGAGAGGAATAGGCGCCTCCTTGGCAAGACACATAAGGTACAGTCCCATCTCCTTGTACCGATATCGCTGGGACTGGTAAAATTACCTCTTTATAACAGGCATCTGATATTATCTCCCAAGGTATTGGAAGTTGACATTCGTCTCAGGAACTGTTTTGTCAACTTCAAGTACCTTAGTCTAGATGATAATAGCAGATTCAGGAAGGTCTGTAGCTAAAGACTTTCCAGTTGGAATAAACCTTATGCACATAATGTCATTTGAATAGGGTGCTTCGGCTAGAGGTCAAAAGAAGGTTGCTCATTGGCCCATCATGTGCGCCAAGCGTGCACAGATTTTCATTGCATGTTTTTTTAAATTGTTGCATCATGATTATAAGATGGCGGCGTGATGATGTCAATGCCATTATACACACGGGGACATTGGTTGTATTGTTCAGGGACATTGATCAAGTGTTGTTCATTGCAGGCCAAAGCTCTTGAAGAATCCAATGCAGCAATGTTGGAGCAACGCCAACTCCTAGAAGTAGAAGTGAATCAAGTCAGAGCGGCCTTCAAGTTACTCCGAGAAGAGAATAAACAACTTAGTGAAGCTAATGGCACCAAGGACCAGACGCATAATGCATTAATGAAGTAAGAATACTCATCAGCTATGTTTTAATGCTGCTAAGCATGGGAAGAACCTGCTAAGTAGTTTCGGGTTACCAGTTTAGTATCATGAATTTTTTTATATCGTTAATAACTGGTGCTCCACTACAGTTTTCGTTCAAGTTGTTTTCTTGCTTTCGATACGCATGAGACTTGCATTGTTGATTATGGAATTTTTTGGGCTAAAAAAAAGAAGAAATGTTTGTAACTATAACTTTTATAAGTATTTGTATGAAAACATATTTGTATGTTGTTGGTGTTTCTCTTATTACCTACAACTTTTATTTTCAGGAAATTGCAAGGTGAGAATGAGCACATGAGAGATGCAAATGAGGAACTTCAAAAGCTTCTGGTTCATCACAAACAGGAAGTCGATAAAGAAGCAAAGGTAAACAAGAATGCTTCAACTTTGAACTCTAACCTCGATATATGAAGGTTATTAGCACTAGACTCAAGCTCTGATGTTTCTGATCAGCAGAGTGTGGGTTTGAGTCCCGGTCTTGACACTTAAACATTATTTCTTTGTCATTCAGATGGGATGCAAAGCTGTAGGTTCCGTACACATGTGTTGTTTAATGCACGTAACAGAACCAAGTAACACTTATCCCCAAGCCTCTGTGTTTCTGGCATTGTCTGCTGAATGCACTCAGCATCCTTTTAATTTTTTGTTTTTTTAAGCCTGTCTAAAAATGTTTTTTTTGGTCAAAATTCAACCCGTGAGTATCTCTTAGCTAGATCTGTGCCCTATATAAGATTGTAGTGTTTTACAGTATGTATTTGAGAATTTGAATTTGAATTTGGATTTTTTCAGGAGTTACAGGCGGCTAATGCTAAATTGTTCACAGTGCAACAGGAATTGGACAACGCTAGGGCGGATGTAGCAACCAACAGACACCTAAAAGATGAGGTACCTGACCTATGACATTTGCCTAGCAACTCTTGCATCAAGACGTCCATAGGTCCTTTATAAAACCACAGCTTGGTCTTTATTGGGCTTGTGCTTGGCCTTTGTCATTCAACCTCGTCACACGAGACAACTTTTACTGGCAACAGTGCATTCTACGGGACCACTCATTCTCTGTACAGTCACACCCAATTCAGAAAACAAAAATAAAAAATAACAACTTTGGAAGCCAATTAATAATTTGTCAAACAGTTTCTTACGATCCCAAAGAAAAATATGTGTACATTAAAATATGAATGTATTTTCTTCTTAGAGATTGCCTGGAACTGGTTGCCTGTAAATGGCCCTGTGTGACATGGGCCTTTAGGCTTTGTCTGTTATTTAGAAGATTTGCGCTTTCCTTACAGGGTTTCAATCAAGCATTGGGTAAAGGCAGTGGACACTATTGGTAATTACTCAACATAAATACTAGCATAAAACCTTACTTGGTAACAAGTAATGGGGAGCTGTTGATAGTATAAAACATTGTGAGAAATGGCTCCCTCTGAAGTATTGTAGTTTTCGAGAAAGAAGTAATTTTCTATGAATTTAATTTCGAGACCTCAGAATTTGATTTTGAGGTCACGAAATCAAGCATCTGAAAGCACACAACTTTGGTGACAAGGGTGGTTTTTCTTTCATTATTATCTCACATTTTTGACGGCCAATTGAGCTCAAGTTTTCACAGGTTTGTTATATAATGCATAATGTTGAGATACACTAAGTGAGAAGACTGGTCTTGGACAATTACCAATAGTGTCCGGTGTCTTTAAATAAAGTAATCGGTGGAGTTCAAGACATAATGCCGTTCTTTTCTCCTCACTTACTCCCCAGATTGCTCGACTGAACAGGGAGCTATTACTGATGGGTGAGACAAACACAAAGTATCAAGAGAAGGTGGAGGAAGCGCGAAGGAATGATCATAAGACAGAAGAGACTGAGATGAGATGGACCACACTGAAAAAAGACCTCGCTGGTAAATGAGAAATTAAGAAAGAAATCGTTGAAAGAAAGAATCAACCCCAACAAGTTTGTCTTAAGTTTGAAAACTTTGCATGGTAGAAAGGTTTGTGGTAACACCATTGTCCAGAAAAGGCTAAATGTTTCTCAATTTATTTGGCAACTATTTTGGCAACTATTTTCATGATACCAGAGCATGATATTTTTTTTAATGTTGTGCCAATTTCTTTTTTAGAAAAGGCCAAACATTTCTCAGTGTGTATGTGGCAACATTTTTGATGATTCAGTTTGTATTTATCAGGCGTTTTGTGTACTTTTTTGTTTGACATTTTTCAGTTTCTCAAGAGTCGTTAAAAAGAAAGAATGTTCAGACGGAAGCTGCCAAAGCTCGAATTGGAGAAATGGAGGCATCACTTACACTAAAGGTTTGTAGACACTTGTCTTATTTATTGATCTTGATAGTTTGGATGATTTATTGGGATTATTTCTCCTTAATTAATCCTTGACTGTGTGACAACTGTTTGAAAGCTCATATGTTTGTCAACCAATATTATATTTGGGGCTTTACATTTTTTTTTTCTTCATCTTTCAGGACGTTGCAATGGCTGAGCAGAAACGTTTTTTGGAAAACGTAAAAAGCCTCAACAAGGGTAAAATGGAGGTAGGAGTGACACTTTTGTTTGACCTTGAGGGTCAAATGTTATTTTGATAAACACATAGATTTGATTGGAGCTTTGAGCTGAGGGAATAACCTCATCTAATAAGCATCTTATTGTTGCATTCGAACCGCCTTTAGGCCCGGAGTTTCATCTTTGAGACGGCTAAGCTATTTTCGTTTGGCAAAAGGCACTTTCATTGGAAAATCTCAAAGTCTTAGTCTTTTGATGAGACATGAAGGCCAAGACCAAGGGCAACAAAGGCCTGTGCAACTCCAGGCCAGCTCCTTGACTATACATGTTTTGAAGAGTTAATAGACTTGTCTTTCAAAAAAGAGATCTTGAAGAAAAAAATAATGTTGGATTGATTTTGGATTTTTTTGTTTTGCAGTCGATGGATGCCAAGTACAACGCCCTCAAGAAAATCAACCAATGTCTTGAGGCTCACATCCTGAAACTCACCAAGAGCTTGAGGGAGAGAGAGAAGGAGACTGGTCACTTCAAAAGACGTCATCATCTTGTGTCGCCCCAAGGCATCTCCCGTCGTCATTCTGGTCCATCGAGCGGCGCTGCTGATCAGAAGATGGAGAGAATGGAGAGTTCAGATTCAGGAGGAACATCTTCATCTGGAATGTATTCAATCCAAACCTCATCTCCAAGAACTCTTGACCGGAGTCAGTCTCAGGACGAAACGTACCCAGTGAGACCAGTAGATGTGGACGCTCATCTCGTCGTTAAAACTGAAAGCGACTTCTCACAGACGTCTCTGTCTGTGAAGGGATCAAAGGATGATCATCTCACCCCTAGTCATCTATCCGGGTCCCATTCAACCCCTCGCTCTAGCCCCATGAGTGAGTGGGAGAATCTAAGTGGAGAGGTTGATTTGAACAAACCTACTAAAAAAGAACCTGCAGAAGCTATCCTTGTCCCTAAACCAACAGAGAGGGCAGGTTTTGAGCGGCACGATTCAGGTAGCCGTCTTCACATCAACAGTCCGCCTTTAGTATTCAGCGATACGTCCCCCTTCCAGCGAGTCCAGCAGAGCCCTCGCTTGTCCACAAGGCACAGCTCTTTCTCCCCCTCCAGCAAGATCTCTTTAAACCCCCCGGTTGAAATCGGCAGGAGAGCTGCCAGCCAATCCTGCCCGGATCTCGACTCGTCGGGCAGCCAGTTTACGAACTTGACTCAGTCGCAAGTCGAGGGAGGGGAAGAGGACATACAGGAGGAGGAGGCATCTGAGGGAACCTCGGCTTCACCTCCAGGGGCTGTTGTGGACAGTGTAGAACCAAGAGTGTTCCATCACGGCTTAGCGTCTATACTACACATGGAAGCCAGTATTGAAGAAGCAGACTTAAGCAAATATAAATAGTCAGTTATTCATTTTGGGTAATGCACAATGGTCTTAAAGGCAGTGGACACCTAGCAACACACACAGCTTTATGTTGCATACCCTTTGTGGACTTTCCTTTGTTCTGTTCACTTACAGACACTGGACACCATTGGTAAATGTCAAAGACCCATCTTCTAACTTGGTGAATCTCATCATGCACTAAATAACAAACCTGTGAAAATTTAAACTCAATTGGTCGTCAAAGTTACAAAATAATAATGGAAACAACACCCTTGTCACACAAAGTTGTGTGCTTTCAGATGCTTGATTTCGAGACCTCAAAATCTAATTCTGAGGTCTCGAAATCAGATTCAAATATTTTAGTGGGAAATTACTTCTTTCTCTGAAACTATGTTACTTCAGAGGAAGCCATTTCTCACAATGTGTTATACTATCAACAGCTCTCCATTGCTCGTAATCAAGAAAGGTTTTATGCTAATAATTATTTTGAGTAATATTACCAATAGTGTCCAGTGCCTTTAAAGTATATGGGAACTTTTTGAAGGGCACCAAGGCCATGGCTTTTCTGGCCTTCATGTAACTCCATGCCTGTAGCGATCCTAAAATCTTCCATGTGGGTCGCCCTTGTATTACATTGTTGTTCCATTGAGTCCTTGATTCATCTTCCATGTACAATGAATGTTGTATGTAGAAGTAATGGCTTCACTTGCGGCTTTTCAGGTGTGCAGCGGTTTCAGTCTTCTGCCGTGTTCAGTTTTCCGTGACTTAGTACGGCACTAAGAATTGACTACTTGCGCTTGCTGTTGCAGGCGTCGCATGACGTAATGTTACCGTATTTGGTCATTTGGAAAACTGAACACGGCGGAAAGCTGAAACCGCCACACCGGGAGGATTGCCAATTATGCAATGTTGCCTTTAAAGCCAATGACAGCCAATAGTTCAGTACACACTTCACCACACTAACCACTGTCTAACTATCAACTCCTGTAGTCAAATAAATGGCACAGCAAAGGGAAGGGTTAAAATTGAATACATTTCCCCTCGAATACATTTCCCTTGAGTAGGATTATAAAAGGGATGCAACTAGTAAAACAAGGAAGTTGTTAAATGTGGCTTTTCATGGCTGTTGTGCTTGTAAAAGACTTGATAAAAATAAACCAACTTTATTGAGGTGTTCATGCACTATGTAAATAAGATATGAAGCAAATTTCAATGCACCAATCATAATTAATTCCATTCTTCTAAGAATAATCTAAATTAGATTGTAAAGCACAATGCTATATTAACTTGTATCTGAATTTAAGAAACGGTAACATAGAGTTTCAATGCAAAACTTCCATCATATACTTTTAATTTGTTGATTTACAAACAATTTTTTTTAGTTAAAAACATTACAGTATTTTTAATTTCATCTTATGCATTAATAGACCTTTATCTTGCTGGCACCATTCAATGTTGTCCTGCTCCTAACCTTATCAATAGCATTAAGTAATACAAAATATCTTCATACTAAAGAGAAACCTGACTTTTTTTGTGGAATGCAGAAAATAATAGCTGCTGTGTTTGATATATACATGTATATGTGATGCAGAAGTGTTGTAGTTTTAAGAAGTCCACTCGCGCTTGTGTGAGAACTTGGTTTCTTAAACTTATAATATGTGTAACTGTTTAAGAATTTTTTCAAACCACATTTTCTGATTCATATTATGTTTAGTATTGCCCCAATCAGGGCCCAATTTCATAAAGCCTGTAAGCACACAAATTTGCTTAGCCAGAAATTTCTTCCTCGATAAAAACAGGATTACCAACCAAATTTCCATTTGTTGCATATTGCTTGTTTGTGGTATTCAGCTGCTTGCTTATCCTGTCAATCACGTGGAAATTTGGTTGGTAATCCTGTTTTTATCAAGGAAGAAATTTCATGCTAATCAAATTTTTGTGCTTACAGGCTTTATGAAGTTGGGCCCAGGATGTTAGTGAAAGTTAAGCACTACAGGCAACACCATCCTCTGAAACATGCTGCTATACTCTTTATGCTGTTTCAACCCTCTTACTCTTTGACCATTCAATATCCTACCTTTTTCCCAAGGGCTAAAATAGCGCGCCTTCTTTTAAACCAGGAATATAATTATTTACACTCTCATAAGCCCTATCTAAGGCAGGAAATCAAGTTATTTTTATGGGATATAAAAACACTTATCTTTTGTGCAATCATTTGTTATGCGTCATTATATTTACCTGTAAGTTTAATATTTTTGTTTACAAGTTCATTGGTTATCATTATATAAACAATTACCAACATGTGGAGCTTGGCATTTCTTAAAGTTGATCGAAGTAACATGTTTTCAAAAGATACCATGGGCTACGATCTTTAAAAAAAACTCTTGAAATATCTTTCTGGTACAATTGAATTAGGTAAGTTTTACTTTGGAGTTAAAACTTCCCTATTGCAAATAGAACTTCTTGAGAAAAACCCCAGTTATTCAACAGTCAATCTTTAATCTGTGTGTATGATTACTTATTCATCATAATTATATACAGTGTATGTCCTTAAAAAAAAAGTGAATGTTGCAAAGTGACAATATCTATATCATTTGTTTGAAATAAATGTCATTGTGACTTGATGCTGGCTTCTTGCGTCTCTGTCATTTCTCCATAAATATATTTGTCTAATTTAGAGTCGGAAATAAAATTTGGATGTAACAACAATAGTCCCGCCCCCATAACAGAATCTCGCTTGGTTTCAATCAATAGCGCCCTCTATCGGCGATTAGTAGCCAATTGCACTCGGTGGACTCTGACGTATGCTTTCTGATATAAATTTATGTCATGGTTGTTGTGCACACGCTGATGTACGATACGAAAATTGCATGGGAGGAAGTGTGTGTGCCACGTTATTATAAAATTGATTGGATGCCCATTGAATAGGTGTATGTGTGTTCAAGCGCTCGGTAGTCAAAATGGCCATGTCTGTAGCTAAATCCAGGCTGACTTTTGTGTGTCTCTGCGTCCTGATTTACTCCTTTTCCACGGAGATTTCAGCCCATGGATCCGGCGAACATGTCCACGGAGAAAAGGTGCAGTCTCATGAAGGAATTCACAGCCATGACACGGGTGCACCTCCACTCAAATCCAGCTCTATGCAGAAATGGGGAGATGCAATCGGAGCAACTCTTCTGATCAGCGCAGCACCATTCTTGATTTTATTTGTCATTCCTTTGGACAAGGACCGTGAAGGGCAAGAGGCACTCTTGAAGGTGTTGCTCAGTTTTGCCTCCGGAGGGTTACTGGGTGACGCTTTCTTGCATCTTATTCCTCATGCCGTCTCACCACATCATCACCATGGAGATGATGGCGAGGGGCATCACCATCACCATGAGGATGAACATCACCACGTCCACGATGACCATCATCACCATCATGACCACACACATGACATGATGGTTGGTTTATGGGTTCTTACCGGTATCGTTATTTTCCTGGTTGTTGAGAAAACCGTTCGTTATCTCAAAGGAGGGGCTGGCCACACCCACTCCCATGGCGGTGTGGTTGCCGAGCCAAAAGAATCAAGTGTTGTCAATGGAAGCGGAAAGACAGCAAAAGAAGGCGGAGCAAGGAGGAGAAAAAAGACGAACAGCGGAAATGGAACAAAAAAGAATGGCGATGAGGCATCAGATGACTCAGAAAAGGGTAATGATGATGCCCAGCTTGAAAGAAAGAACAACTTTCTTTCATGTAAAATTGAAAGTTTTTTGGGTTCACAGTTGCTACTCCTACCTAGGACTATGGTTCGTTCGGCTATTGTCTTGAGACAATAGTGGAACGAACCTCATAGTTCTAGAACTTCTAGGACACACAGTTGCAGGCTAGCTGATACTTCATGTTTCAAATGGACGCAACACAATCATCACAGTTTATGCAACATCTTGTTCAAGGGGCAGATTTGTTCATTTCTAACACACGTTCCTGTCTGCAACTCCGTGCTCAAACTTCACACGGCAACTGTCTAGCTGGAGTTTGTTAAAGCTTAAATTAAATGCTGAGCTGAAATCTGAATACTGCAAAGAGTGTTATGCCAATCCTGCACCTTGAACAAGATAGAAGTTTTTAGAACATAATCGTAAAATTACAGTGAAAGTTGGTATTGTCTCCATACTCCTGCTTGGTTATTGCATTGAAATTGTGAAATGTTTGAGTAGCTGCGTGTTTCATTTTAGAAGTTTACATTTCCCATACATTGTGTTAATACATGAGAAAAATTGTACTGCTCAGAACAAAGTGCCAGGCCATCATGTGCCATCTTACATCAGGCCTGGAACTACATAAAAAGAGGGCACGGAGGCCATGGCCCATGTTGCCCTGGTCTTTGCCTTGATGCCCCATCGACAAACATAGAAAGTGCCCTAATGCAAAGTGCAAACTGTTGACTTCTTAACTTTTGGCCAATATCTTACCTTGACTATATTTACCAATGAAGAACTGTGCACCTATAATTGTTGACATGAATTTTAAGTTCTTGACCCTTGACTTGAGAGTGAGAGTAAAAATAATCACTTTCAAAAGATGTTGATGTGAAATCAAAATTAAATTAATTTTGAGTAGTTGGCTATAGAATGCTAGCACTAGCAGACATTGAAACAAAACGTTAAAATGTTGTGGTAGAATTTAAAGTTTTAAATGTAGAAACTTGCCATAGTCTGTTAATTGTGATTGTGAAGTTTTAAATGAAACAGAAATTTTTCTTTAGAACGAAAAAACAACAAAACATCATACCGATTCTACACACTATAGCATATAAATCATTCAATATCAATTTCTAAAAAAAGACTGTATAGGAAATTTACCATCTGTTACCAAAATGCATCGAGCCTAATTAACATAATCGCTGAATCAGTGAACATGCAGAGCATTGATTGCTCGCTAACAAACAACACATCAGTTGACTTCCAATTATAGTTTTATCCTACCATGTCTTACAATAATTATTTGGCCTTGTACATAAATAGATGGATTCTCAAATTAATTTATTTTTGATCACTGCAAATGCTACAGGCCTACTGTACCTGGGAACATTTTGATCCATTGAGCTCAGAGAACTACTGCAAAATGTTTGACCTAAAACAAGTCCTATGATTTTTGTCTCACATTCAAAATAAAAATGAGTATTTTGACGATATCAGAAAACTAACCTACTTTTTTTTTTAAAAGCATTCTAAAACTGATAGGGGCCTGAACTGTAATTGATAACCTGTAATGGGAACACAGCCGTACACTATACACCTAATCTGTGTATCATGATTCATAGTAATTAGTTGGCCTGTAAAATGTTAAATTGTATAAATTAAATTATTTAGGTGTGACTCCATAAACTGCCAGCAACTTGTAGTAGGTACTTAACATTGTGCAAAGTACCCGTTATCCACCCATAAAAACGCATAATTTGTTTTGTTCAGAGTTAAGATAATATAAGAATGTAAAAAAAAAAAAAATCTTTTAAAAACATTTTTGATAATGACTGCCGGTCTGGAATTTTAAAATTTTTATCTTTGAAGTGTAATCCAATGCCCTTTAAAAAAAGGAATTACTTCTTTATAACGGTAATTCATTATTCAGAACTTAATATTTCCTTTTACAGATGAAGGAATCAAAGTTGCCGGCTACTTGAACCTAGCAGCAGACTGCACACACAACTTCACCGATGGTTTAGCAATTGGAGCATCGTTCCTCGTTAGTCGTAATGTCGGAATCGTCACAACTATCACCATACTGTTACATGAGGTCCCGCATGAGATTGGAGACTTTGCAATTCTTGTGCAATCTGGTTGCAGCAAGAGAAAGGTGGGTTCACTAATAAGTCGGACAATTGGTGGCTAAGGGCTACCTTAAAGAGGTTTGCAGTAACACCATGTGAAAATCTCTCTTGGATGGTATTGGTTCTTGTGCAATCTGGTTGCAGCAAGAGAAAGGTGGGTTCACTAATAAGTCGGACAATTGGTGGCTAAGGGCTACCTTAAAGAGGTTTGCAGTAACACCATGTGAAAATCTCTCTTGGATGGTATTGGTTCTTGTGCAATCTGGTTGCAGCAAGAGAAAGGTGGGTTCAGTAATAAGTCGGACAATTGGGGGCTAAGGGCTACCTTAAAGAGGTTTGCAGTAACACCATGTGAAAATCTCTCTTGGATGGTATTGGTTCTTGTGCAATCTGGTTGCAGCAAGAGAAAGGTGGGTTCAGTAATAAGTCGGACAATTGGTGGCTAAGGGCTACCTTAAAGAGGTTTGCAGTAACACCATGTGAAAATCTCTCTTGGATGGTATTGGTTCTTGTGCAATCTGGTTGCAGCAAGAGAAAGGTGGGTTCAGTAATAAGTCGGACAATTGGTGGCTAAGGGCTACCTTAAAGAGGTTTGCAGTAACACCATGTGAAAATCTCTCTTGGATGGTATTGGTTCTTGTGCAATCTGGTTGCAGCAAGAGAAAGGTGGGTTCAGTAATAAGTCGGACAATTGGTGGCTAAGGGCTACCTTAAAGAGGTTTGCAGTAACACCATGTGAAAATCTCTCTTGGATGGTATTGGTTCTGAAAAGAACCGGTGGTGAAAGACTTTTCCACAACTTTTCCAGAACCAACACAACTCAAAGGAGATTTTTACATGGTGTTACCGAACACCTTTCTCAGTTCTGCCATATTTCAAATCCAACTTATTTGGTGGGTAGTAAATGCATGAGTTGTTCTGAACAGATGGTCGGGGAGGCCGATTTGTATTTTTCCTTGCCTTTCATTCTTGGACCTTGGTTTGAATTCCACCGGTGGGCACTATGTGGATTAGAATTGTAGTCTCTATCTGATTGCATTGGGTTTTCCCTGGAATAATTCTCCAGGATCAAACAGAGAGAAGACAAATGGACAAATAGAGACAGTATGGAGGCTGTTTTGATTGGAGACTGGCTAGTCAGAAACAAGACAAACAGAAAATCAAAGACAAGACAAATGGACAATAACAGATAAGACAAACATACAAACAGAGACAAGACTACATAGAAAAGACAAACAGACAAACAGAGAAGACAAATGGACAAACGGAGATAGTATGGAGGCTGTTTTGAGTGGAGGCGTGTAGTAATAAGCCTGTGGCTAGTCGGAAACAAGACAAACAGAAAATCAAAGACAAGACAAATGGACAAAGACAGATAAGACAAACATACAAACATAAACAAGACAAACAGACAAACAGAGACAAGACAAATGGACGAACAAAACAGTACATACAACAGCAGCTCTTAGTTAACTAGAATGAAGTAAAAATTATGTTAAAAAAATAAATAACAATTGATTATGATTCACCTTGCAAAGCAGTCAATAATTTAATGTGGTGTTTATTTGTCACTTTGTATTTACAGGCAATGTATCTCCAGCTTGTTACAGCAGTTGGAGCTCTCGCTGGTTGTGTCACAGCCCTGTTGGCCGAAGGAGGGGATGAAACCGCCCCCAGCTGGATCTTACCGGTTACAGCCGGTGGCTTCATTTACATAGCAACCGTCTCGGTCATACCTGAGTTGCTTCAACACAACAACATCAAGCAGTCTATAGCAGAGATCTTCGGTCTGTTAGCAGGAGTCTCTCTGATGATTCTAATTGCTTATTTTGAGTGAGAATTTTTGTTTTGTTTTTTGCCAGTGAAAAATTATTTTATTTTCTATCTTATAAAGTTTTAGATTTCAAAATAACACCCGTCATTTGCGTGCATTTATTTTTTATTCCTGTAAGAGTAAGTTGGTTTTCAATTTTGTTCATAAAAATAAAACTTGTTCCTTTATTGGATCATAATTTCTGCACATTGAAACACGAAATGACACGGTCGTTCAAACTTGCTATAAAAAAATCAACTAAGATTGTGTCTAGGTTGTTCATTTCAATGAAAAATTTAACTGGGTATCCAAGAAACAAGAGACTAACATATTGCTTATTTTTTTTAAAGTTTCATTTCTTATGGCCCAAAATGGCTTTAAGTATGATACTGATTCTCTGAAAATGACTCATTTTTGCTTTGTATCTAAGTTTAGCATTAATGTTTATTTGTAATATCTGTAGCGTACATTGGTTGTCGAAAATGATTGAATGTCTGAGTGTATTGGTTGTCATCATATTTTCTATTTTATGACACTTTCCTAGGATCCCACCAGTTTCTGTTTTATTTCCTTTAGTCAAATTTTTCCTTTAATAGTGAAGACATTTCTTTCAGTATTTCTTTGTTTGTGTTTAGGAAAATTTTACCGCTTCAAGAATTAATCTCGCATGCAACTTTAGTATCAGCCGGTTTTCTCAGAATTTGTTTCTCCCTTTGTAGTGAAGTAGAAAACTGAAAAACACTTCAAGTTTTTGTATTAAAAAGTCTCTTTTATTTAATTTGATTTCTTTTTATTCCACTGTACACTGGGAAAACATGAGGAGTCAATTAAAAAAAAAACAATCCAAAACATAAAACATTGACTGAGAAAATAGAAACATAAAAGTGTATACACATTTTCAAGTAGTATAAATTACCAAGCCAGTGAGTGGCAAGGATTGCATTGGGGATTGCCAGCAGTGAGTGGCAAGGATTGCATTGGGGATTGCCAGCATTGAGTTAGAATTCTTGCCTCAGAATTGTCAAGATTTCAACATTGATGGAGACAGACTTATTGAAACATATAATCTTTCAGGTATCTCTAGAAATCCCAAAGTAGGGTCGGGGGATTCCCCCTTTGTCTTTTTGTGCTCCACCACATTTTTAGCCAATGTAGCTTGGTCAGTGTACACGTATGAATGTTTATTGTTTATAGATTACAAAAGTGCATTTGTGATGTCCTACCAAAGCCCTTTTCACACGACTGCATTTAAACAGGAGTCCCTTGCTTTAATTTCAGCATGGTTTTGAAAGTTTATAAATTTAACTCTTTGTCGAAGGACAGCAAAGGTCGGACTGTCCGAGGTCCCTGTGATATCTCAAATTTGCTGTCCTTTGCTGTACAGTTTTTAAAGATTTCAAACTCGACCAAAATAAAAAAATAAACAAAGGACCCTTGCTACATTGCTGTTGTCTGAAAATGGCTAGTGTAAAATGTTAAATGTGTTTGAAGAACAACGATATTTGTACAACGAAAACAACAATCCTTGTCATGTATATTTTATTCCGAAAACTGTTTTGCAGATAATGTTGAACAATTTAATATTTTTTGTGTTTAAGAGCAAATGTGGATTGGTGGATAATTGCTAAAGGCTGTTATGTGGTGAATTGTGATGTGTAATTTAATGGCCGTATTACAATACAGCCAACTTTTTATTTCCTTTAATAAGTTAACAAAAACCAAAGTGGACTAGATAGAAAATAGACTGGTTCTTTGTATGCTTAAATTCCATAATGCAGCCAATGAACATAAAAGAAATGGTTGCATCGACTATAGATACAAAAACTATATTTAGAGTAAACAATTTTAAAGGGAAGGTACACATTTGGTAATTACTCAAAACAAATATTAACTTAAAAACTAACTTGGTAACGAGCATTGGAGAGATGTTGATAATAAAAAACATTGTGGGAAATGACTCCCTCTGAAGTAATGTAGTTTTTGAGAAATAGGTAAATTCTCACTCAAATAATAAAAGACTTCTAGCTAGAAGTCTTTTATTCCTATCTGAAAGCACACAAATTCGTCCAACAAGGGTGTTTTTCTTTCATCATTTTCTTGCAACTTCGATGACCAATTAAGCCCCAATTGTCACAGGCTTGTTGTTTTATGCTGATGATGGGATACACCAAGTGAGAACACTGGTCTTTGAGAATTACCAAACGTGTACAGTGTCTTTAAATATTCATCCCAAAAAGTAAATGGTAATTTTAATTTTGACGCCTGCATGAAATGACGGTGAAATCATTCAGTTGTAAGGGCTACTTCTAGGTCCAGGTACTTAATAATAATGCGATATTTGTGGCACTGGTTGAAAATAAATGAAGAAAAACAAGTGATTTTTACTGCATTTTGTCTTATTATGTATTCCATTTAATTGTTTGATTAATTGAATGTTGATAGGAGTATTATCAAAACAAAGTGCAGCCTGGCTTTGCTAAGGTTAATTAGTTTGTTTTATTTGTTTGTGTGTTTGTTTGTTGGGTGTTTAAGGGGGAGGGGGAGGGGAGAGGGCATGTATTTAAGATATGTGTCTTCTATTCATCACAATCCCACACTTACTTTATTGCTGCCCTTAAATTGTTATTTTCATGCTGGTGAAAAGACCTTTCAACTGAAAATGTTAATGGGCAGTAAAGTAGACTATTTGAATTGAGAAACTTTAAACCCTCCCCCGAAAATAATGACTTAAATTTCGTTTCACCCCACCCCCTATTCCTGCCCCCTCCCCCCCCCCAATTCCTGGTTCCACACACATAACCACCACTATCAGCAAAAACCATCCTTTATCGATAATTGATCATCCTGTTAAACATAAACAGCTGGAGATAAAAGCGATAACAACCACCCAAACATTATTATTTAATGCACTAATATGGTTTATTTTCAGCACATAATGCAGTTTTGTATCTCTTTAATAAACCATGCCCCTCCCGTCGTATCTCCGTCCCTGGTACTTGGCTTGTAACTCATAGCGCCGTGAAGTATTCGAAGTGCACCCGTTAAATCAAGGGTCGGCCGAGTGCAATGACATGTGACATTTCCACATGTGCGCACTCAGATCAGTGTTGTTTATTGTGGCGCTTCCTTCCTGTGTGAGAAACACCATGGTCGTCAGCTCAAAAGATAGCAGGATTTTTTGACCATTTTCCCTTGAAAAATGCCACATTGTCAGCGTGTAATTTTGTCCTCAAGCTGTTGGTGAAATAGTGCTGGACAATGTCAGACCAGGCTAAGCTAAAGGAGAGCCTTAAAAAGTCCATTAAAGCACTTGTCATCTCAGCACCGCTCGGACTGACTGTAAAAGAAGTTGAACTAGACTATGCAACTTACGAGGGTCGACCTCTACCATACAGGCAACTGGGCTACACAACATGCCAAGATTTCTTACAAGACATTCCAGATGCTGTGCGTTCTGTATGGGAGAGGGGTCATCTGGTGGTTCGAGCTGTCGCAGACAGCTCAACAAGACATATTCAAAGTCTTGTTTCTAGACAGAAAGTCGACGTTCAAAAATGTCTGAAGAAAAGACGAGCAAGTACGCGAAAACCAGTTCAAAGACAAGTTGTAGTGTCTGTTGCCAAATCGTTGAACGTACCTGTTGGGTCATCTTCGTCAAGCCATCAGAGAGCCTGGCGTCCAGGAGGAGGCGGTTCATCATATCGAACATCGCCCTCGCCTGGCATTGCTTACAACTCACGCCCCAAACCACGAGGCCCACCTGCAGTACAACCCAGCGTTCCAGCCTATGTCCAGAGTCAGCTTAAAACATTCCTAATTGCCCATCCAAATGGCATTCAAAGTTCGCATTTTGACAGACTTTTTAGCGAGCAATTTGGTCATACGATCTGCTGCACCAAACTTGGTTTCCAATCACTTCTACATATGTGTCAAGTTTTGTCTGACTTTATTGGTATACAGAAACTGACTGGTGGAGAGTTCAGGATTTATGAGAAATCCAATTGCCCAGGAAGAGTTGTCAGTACTCCAACTGTTGTGAACACTCCCAGAGTTAGTCAGATAGAAAGACGTCCAAGTACAGCTGTAGAGTCACCTAAACCACCGGGTACAACATTTTGTCGCTAAAACCATGCGAACTAAACCCAGTAACTGGGGCGCTGTTGGCCCTACTACTTCTAGAAACTAAGGGAGCCTTTAACCTATAGTTTCTAGAAGTACCGTTGGCCCAGTTACTGGAACTACTTCTACCTCCAGGATTACATTATCCTAGTCTCAAATTTGGCATCCGGCCACCACTTTAATAATTTTGGTACAGAAGGGTTGACAGAGTGTATAAATTCTTTGATGAGCACCAAGACTCAATCTTGCTTAGCAATAACAGATTATCAGCCAACATTGCAAAGAGTTCACATGCGCACTCATCTTTTAGTTTTGTACTTGTGCAGTAGTTTTATTTTTTAAATTCTTTTATTTCTTTATTAATCTGGGTGATATCTATTTCTTGATTCACATAAGAAAGAAGCAAACAAAAAAATCACAAATATTAAAAAAATCGATAACAAAACTTTGAACAACAGTTGTTAATTTCTTTCTATTACAGACAGACAAGAAGAGTCGTACTCCAAACGAGATTCTGTGAGACCTAAGAATGGCCCGAACCATCAAATTGACACACAATGGAGGAACACCAGCCAGGTCAACTCTGCAAGACCATCTGGCCAGAACAGCCGACAAGAAAACCAAGAGACGGTCAACACAAGAGAAAGATCTCCAAGCTACTCCAAAGAACGTTTGGGAAGTGCCTCCTCAATTGATAACACTCTTCAATCGGATCTGTTTGAAACAAAGTTTCTGGAGGAAATACAGCAAGTATGCAAGATTTGCTACAACTCGTGTACTTCTCACGTTTACCTTTTTCTCGCATAACCCAAAAACTCTACAGGTATCTGAGGTCACGCGCACGTTTTAACGCACAGAAAACAGCTATTGTCCAATGATCTGCCTCTTTTTTTTGAGAGTGTGACGTCATGCAATGGGTCTATTCTTATTGTTGTAAATCTACTGTGTATCAATTATCTGGTTTAATATTCTCTAACTAAAGTTTTATATATTTTTGCTGTTGCAGGTTTTGGCAGAGCACCCTGATGGTGTTTGGGCAGCTTATCTACTAGACATGTATAAGGTAACTTAAAGGAATCAGACTTTTGCTAATTAATATATCTTGTAGTTATTATTCAACAAAGATGCACAAGAAAGACACTCAAGCCTTTGAGAAAGATGTACCCTGCTAGGGTTGAAACGTGAGGCCATCATTTATGTTTTTGCAAAGATGCATAATTCAGAGTCTTGTTTTGTATCCTTCAGGAGAAATTTAAGAAGACATTACCAATGATGTCACTGGGTTATTACAGTGTGACTGAGCTAATGGCCGCCATGCCTGAGGTAGTAGCAATCGAACGAGAGCAGAAACAGGGAGACTGGAAGCTATATGATGTGCGGACATACAAACCAAAGACTAACTTACAGAACAACACAAGTAAGTTATTTCAAATAATTTACTGTAAAGATCAGGCCTGGTTATTATCTTAAGCCCAAAACATTTGCTAAGCATAGACAAAACTTGGTAAGCAAGATTGTCTTCTAATAGCAGCTTTTTAAAATTCGGCCTTGGTTCAATTTCATGTTAAGCACAAACATTTGCTTATTGTAAGCAAGTTTGTCTGCTTATACCAGCTATACAATTATTAGAGCAAACATTTTGATGGACAAATATTTGTTTAAATTAGAAATGAGTCGCCAGCTAAAATAACATTTAAAGTATCCCGATAGTGACTTGCTCCCTTGTAGTATCTGCTTAGCAATTGCAGTGTATTTTGTAGAAATGTTTTACCTTTTTATTCCCAGCGAGTTCAGAGGCAAATGCCACAGCTCAGAGTAGGAAGACTGAAGTGGCAGCTGATCCTTCCAAAGGATTCTTGGAGCTCAAGACAAAGATCAGTCAGATCCTGGAACAGAACTCGGAAGGAGTCTATCTCAAAAGTCTTCCTCTCCTTTACAAAGTAGGCATCTAGTTTAATAGTAGTTTGCTACTAAATGATTGTCAAAGCCTCAAAAATCAGACCCTTTACTTTTGTAAGTTTAGTAAAATTATGTGAACCTTAGCAATGCCCTGTAATAAATGTAAGGTCATAGGTTGGTTTTGTCAATGTAATGCTTCAGATGAGTACAGTGCCCTAGAAAACTTGCCGAGAAAACAGCAATAAATATCTCACATTATGTTCACAATATTTTTAAATTTATACACATTAAGTGAGGTGACAACCAGATATTCAGCTGCGTGAACAGACGCCCACCTATAACCCTAGCTTTAAATATGTTGTGCCATGTCAATTACATTTAAAGAACTTGTGTGTACTTTTCTTTTGCATAACAAAGTTTTGACTTAAAAATATCTTGACTCTTTGTTATGTACAGAAGACTTTTAATGAGACGTTTCCTTTGGAGGAACTTGGTTTGAGAGACATCGAATCCCTTGTCATGATGATGCCTGATATTGTTAATTTAGTCTACAAGGGATATGGTAAGAAAGTTTCAATTCTGCCCAAGAAAAGATGATTGTGTTTGCATGCTTGTAATGTTGCAGAAGGATTATCACCAAGCTCCCAAATTTGTGTAGGTTTTGTAAAACTTTCTTTTGCTTTGAATTTTGTTTCACTTTTAGAATAATAATCAAAGAATAATTCTCAGAGTAGCATCAGTAAGATTGTTGAGATAGACAATGCTATACAATTTATTGACACTCGTAGTGAGTGATTTTCAAGGGCCTTGCAACAGGTGATCAAAGATAAAATTCACTGAAATCAAGTAAAAATCAAACCCATTCAAGGTGACATTTTGCTTTTTTTCAGGACGTCTTCTCCTTGTTCTAGTAGACGAATCGAGAATGGTAAGTAAAAAAATCAATTGTACTCAACCTTCCTGCTTGTTTTAGTTTTGCCCAAACCGAACTCCACACTTGTATCCCAGGCTGTTTTTTAAATCACGGCTCAGGATTTGGCTCTGACTTGGGCAACATCAAAAGTTACTGACAGAGCTCAAGGCCAAACCTAAGCCTTGGTTTTGAAAACAGCCTGAGTCATTTTATCAACTTCATCCCAGGTTCCGCGGAACAAGTCCATTCCTAAGGACGCAGTAGGCTGGGGTTTCGGCTACTCCTACCAGGACTTCCCACCACTTCAGGATTACATCGAGGTGTACGTGGCGACGGTATTCACTCCTCATCGACTCTGCATCCAACTTAAAAACAAACAGAGCAATGAAGACCTGGATAACCTGATGGATAATCTAGAGTAAGTTTCTCACCTTAATTAGGCAACTTCTTAAAATTATTCCAGGATAAACTTCTCCACAGTTTATTTTCCAACTCTTTAGGATATCCCAATTTGGCCAATGTGCCCCCTCAAAAGTTTCTAAACTTCAAAAAGTTGTTTAGCAGAAAATACTGCATGACAAATTTCTTTACTAAGCAAAAATTGAGTCACAACAATGCAAACTTAATGTAATTTTGGCTGGTAATCTGTATTGGCTAAGCAATACTATTCTGTGCTTAGCAAGTTTTTGTGCTTACAGATTTTATGAAATTGTGGCCAGACCTGAAACTATTTAACTTTTACATTTATACTGATTTTGTTAATGACTTGTTTTAATATTTATTTTCTAGATCTGTCTACGCCTATCCTGAAGGGAATAAGTATGAGTTGCCGGAGTCAATGGTAGCTGTAGGTCAAGTTTGCTGCGCTCTGTATCTCAGTGATAATAACTGGCATAGAGCCATTATTACCGGTATACCTATTGTGGACTTTATAGAGGTGGGTTGTGGCTAGTGCCCAGTTTCATAAAGCTATTAAGTAGACAATTCTGCTTAGCAAGTTTCTTTGATCAGCAAGAAATGACCAGGGTACCAGTCGCAGCAATTGTAAATTTATGGTATTCTGGTTGGTTAATCTTTTTTTGCTAAGCAAACTACTTTGTGCTTAGCACGTTTTTGTGCTTATAGGCTTTATGACATTGGGCCCTGATTATTTGCATTGTTACTGTAGCCTGTTTAGGTTGCTTTCCTAGATTCAACAGAATCCATCAGTTTAAAGGAAAGAATGTTTGAAAGATTTTGTTAGACACTTCCCTGAAAACTATTCCAAGATGAGTTGCTGGAAAGTTTATCCACAAAGGATAGTTCATTGAAAAATTGTGTATGGATTGTTTTCAGAATAAGTTTATTCTCAAACAACACAGGTTTCCATTAGGGCCCTGCCTACATTCCTGCATTTTATATATTTATATTTATAATCCTTATTGATGTGGAATCTTTCCTAGGTGCTGTATGTGGATTACGGCACTGTAGCTACTGTCACAAGATCTGCTCTAAGATTGCTCAAGTAAGTTGACATTTTTATAAGTTGAAGGTTTTGTTTGTGCCCTTTTCAGCTCTTGATCTTTTGTGTGCTTTAAACAAATTTATATTCTGTTTTGTTTACTTGAATGGTTGAGATTCTGTTTTAGGTATGATTTTTTGTATTGCGTGCTGTTCATCTTGTTTTGCCTGTGTACTTTTAAATTGATTGTATTATAAATTGTACTGTGTATTTATAAAGAATGTTCACACTTTGTATGATGGCTTTGTATATTTAGACTGCACATTCTGTACGGCTTTTGTATTTTACACTAATTATATTCGGTGTGGTTTTGTACATGTATTTTAGACAGTTTATATTCTGTATTGCTTTGTATTTTTTTTCACATTCTGTATGGGGTGTGTACTTTAGATATTTTACATTCTGTATGGGGTGTGTACTTTAGATATTTTACATTCTGTATGGGGTGTGTACTTTAGATATTTCACATTCTGTATGGGGTGTGTACTTTAGATATTTTACATTCTGTATGGGGTGTGTACTTTAGATATTTCACATTCTGTATGGGGTGTGTACTTTAGATATTTCACATTCTGTATGGGGTGTGTACTTCAGATATTTCACATTCTGTATGGGGTGTGTACTTTAGATATTTTACATTCTGTATGGGGTGTGTACTTTAGATATTTTACATTCTGTATGGGGTGTGTACTTTAGATATTTTACATTCTGTATGGGGTGTGTACTTTAGATATTTCACATTCTGTATGGGGTGTGTACTTTAGATATTTCACATTCTGTATGGGGTGTGTACTTTAGATATTTCACATTCTGTATGGGGTGTGTACTTTAGATATTTTACATTCTGTATGGGGTGTGTACTTTAGATATTTTACATTCTGTATGGGGTGTGTACTTTAGATATTTCACATTCTTTATGGGGTGTGTACTTTAGATATTTCACATTCTGTATGGGGTGTGTACTTTAGATATTTCACATTCTGTATGGGGTGTGTACTTTAGATATTTTACATTCTGTATGGGGTGTGTACTTTAGATATTTCACATTCTGTATGGGGTGTGTACTTTAGATATTTCACATTCTGTATGGGGTGTGTACTTTAGATATTTCACATTCTGTATGGGGTGTGTACTTTAGATATTT
This sequence comes from Asterias rubens, assembly GCF_902459465.1. Classification (NCBI taxonomy): domain Eukaryota; kingdom Metazoa; phylum Echinodermata; class Asteroidea; order Forcipulatida; family Asteriidae; genus Asterias; species Asterias rubens. The sequence goes on from NC_047080.1 coordinate 813,767, forward strand.
CACATTCTGTATGGGGTGTGTACTTTAGACTGTTTACATTCTGTATGCCTTTGTATTTTTGTTATTTAACATTCTGCATGACTTGCATTATTGACTGTTCACTTCTGTATGGCTTTGTATTTGTTATTTCTTTTGTCAATTTGGTAATGATACAAATAATAATGATTTAAAATTGAAGTTAGTTGTACTTTTTATTGAAACGATATTTCTATTTGGTTTTCAGGTCTAGCTTCTTAAGATTACCCGTCCAAGCCTTCAATGGACGCCTTGCCTACATTGAACCAGCTGAGGTGAGATGACTTGACAACTTATTTGTGTCTTCATCCATAAACTTACTTACAAGTAGAGCTTACAAACTCCGTCTTCCCTAACTTGTTAACAATTGCAGTCAACTGAATTCCACTCTTGCCCGAACTTAGTATTTTGGCTCTGGAATTAGTCTGGTGTATTTTATGTGTATGTGTATCAATTCTTGAACAGTAAAGTTGAGAGGGAACCAGACCTTGCTTTGTTAGTTGTCAATACTGAACTATATTTTCTGGGTTTTTTTTTTAGGAGAAATGGACGCAGCATGCCAGAGACAGACTCTTAGCCTTGACGGCTGGAAAACCTCTCATCGCCCTCATCACAGAAATTCAGGTAATTTATTCCCCTGAAAGGATATCACCCAAGAACTCCTAGCTGTCAAATTCTACGGGTTTAGCATTTACCTTACTGACTCCTTCAAAATTGACTGGAGTATTTGAATGGTTTAGGAGGATTGAGGCTTTTTTAACATTCACCTCCTAGAAGGGATCCCACGCAAGTCATATGGGTTGATTTTGAGGTGGTATATTGAGTATTGAGGTGGTATGCTTCATTAGCTTTGAGCCTTCATTAACTCTGAGGCTTCGTTATCTTTAAGGCATGGTAAAGTTTGAGGCGGGTTGTCTTATAGGCTTCATTGTCGTATAGGCTTCATTGTTTTTTAGGCTTCAAGGTCTTTGAGATTTCATTGTCCTGAAGGCTTCATAAACTTTGAGGCTTCTTTTCTTTGAAGCTTCATTGTCATAAAAATCTGTTCTTTTTTGTTTTTTGTTTTTTTTTTAACTGAAGAGAGCAGAGTTGTATCTGTTACTGAGTGACACAACAACGGATGAAGACATCCACATCAACGATGCCTTGGTGGAGGATGGGCTAGCTCTATTTGAGGCAAGATCAATTGAAGAACATCATGCTCCTTCCAAGGTAATTCCCAACGCTAAGAAATCAACAACTTTGTCCCACAAAGTTGTGTGCTTTCAGATGCTTGATTTCAAGACCTCAAAATCTAATTCTGAGGTCTCGAAACCAAATTCGTGGAAAATTTCTTCTTTCTTGAAAACTACATTAATTACTTCAGAGGGAGCTGTTTCTCACGATGTTTTATACTATCAACAGCTCCACGTTACACATTACCAAGTTAGGAAGTAAGGTTTTATGCTGATAATTATTTTGAGTAATTACCAATAGTGTCCACTGCCTTTAAAATATAACTTGCTCTTTCTTGCTCTAGCATCAAGATTGCGAGTTTTCCGATGATGAATTAACACAAGCCGAGTTTGAATTCATGACCTTACAAGACGTCACTGAAAGTGAAGATGCATCTGGGAATCCTGAGTACGATGTTGAGAATTATGAGGCGGTGGTGAGTTCACCAGAGCCGCATGAGACTCTGGCTGATTCAAAAGGTACATAGTAGTGGATGTGGATGTGGGGGCTAAGTGTTGGTTGATGGTTGTTGAAAGATATGGTTGATGTATTTAAAGTTTGGTGGATGTATATGCATTATCGTTGGTTGATTTATAACTAAAGATATGTGGTATGTGTCTAGTTGGAAGACGCTGCTCTAGAATTTTAACGGTTGGGTTTTATATGCCTGGGATTGTGTTCTTAGAGCTCGAGAAAGTACTGAGTATACAGTGCTAACACACATCGGTGTTTTGGTCTTTGTGTTAATCTGTAATAGAACGTATGTATCTCCCTTTCTTTCAATATTAAGATGAAGATGCAGCACCCAGCAGTCTTCAGAACCCACCACCAGGTCTTCCACTTCCAGGTCTTCTATCTCCCTCCAGAGAAAATCGAATAAATAAGGGCCCCACACCCAACGATAACGGTAAATGAAACCTCGCACATCATTCAAGTTTTCCTGCTACTTCCCCTTAAGTTACCGTGATGAATTTGTACATTTGTGAACTGTATAAGGTTTGCGGTGACACCATGTAAACATCTCTTTTGTGAACTGTTAGTTCTACTTTCTCTTTTGTGAACTGTTAGTTCTACTTGGTATTTTCCACCATGCATAGGCCCAAGTCTTATCTTGCAAGTACCAACCTTGTTCCTCTTAAAATACCGAAACAGTATAACCATTCCATTAATACCCCTCTCCACTTGCAGACAGAGGTTCGAATCCCTCCTTGGACAGTGAAGATTCTAGGGCTAGTGATATGCCTTATTTGGAAGAATCACCAGGCGATGGTCGATGGATTGTTAAACGGTGAGTTGAACAAAAGTTAATTAGAAATCTTTTGTCTTTTTTAAAATCATTGTTTGGGCTGTAGGTTTGGCTTTTGATGTGTCAGTGACGCTGAGATAGATGGATGGTGCCGAAGACAAAGTTTTTTTGTTTTGTTTTTTAGATCTGTGTAATAGGAAGTAACTATTTTACTTTCTTTCAATTAATTTGTGCTCTTTTTCACTACCTGCTGGAGAGGAGAGCAATTTATTTTATTTTATAGGAATTGCTTGGGCCTCCAGCTGCTGGTTCTCTTCTTGCCTCTCTATTTTAATTCCTTTTGTTGTATCTTTTAATGTTTTTACTAATGTGCAGTATTGTGTTTTCTCATTGTTTTTAATTATTAATCGTTGTGTACAAATTCTGCACTTATTACATGTTTAACTGTATTTCTCTCTTGGGTGAATAACTGTATGGATTTTAATAGGTTTTCTTTTAATTGTTCAGCGCCTAGGAGCATGTCTACATGGATAGGCGCTATATAAATTTCCATTATTATTATTATTATTATTATTATTACATTATTATTATTATTATTATTATTTTTTTTTATTTGCCTGAGAAATGAAACAAATGTACATTTAAATATAAACATCACAGATCTTTGAGAACTTAGAAAAACATTTGATACCTCGATTTTTCAACATGTTTGTATTCTTTCTATTTTTAGCGTTGATCTTGATGAGGGTTACCAGGTCCATCTTATTAATCATGAGAATGAGGTTTGTTTAACCATTGCCGAGGTTACCTCGTTCCTATGTGACGATGATTCGGATCCGGAAGAAGCCCTCTGTTGTCTGGTAATTATTTACAAATTGAACAGGAATTTTAAAGTGGCAACATTGTTTGAAGATAAAGCTTTATCAAGTAATACACCACAAGGGATAGCTCTGTCCTTTTTTTCTGACTTTGACAAAATAGGGAGACTGCCAATATGGGGCTAGATAGCTCAGTTGGTAGAGGGCGGCCACATTAATCTGAAGGGCGTTGGTTCGAATCCTGCTATAATAAACTTATCTTTGATTATTCTCTTCAAGCATAGTTGAATCCTTGATTCTGATTCTGAATCCTTGATTCTGATAACATTGAGAGTTTGATATTAACCTATATTGCATGGCCAATGTTAAACCATGTTCTTTATTGCACTGTTGTAATGAACATTCAAGCTACGTGTCAAGTTTGCTTGAAGATAAATCTGTATCACAGCAGGGATGATGCTTCTTTTTTGAAAAGAGCAAGAGCACATAAGCAAAATCTCCTTGGTAAAGTGCCCCTCTATGAGGAAATTGTTCTTTTCTATTGGCACATTTCAGGGGGCACCAAGGCATTGACCACAGCCTGGATGACCAGGGGCAATAGAGGCAATCGCCTCATATTGGATACCTAAGACCAATATTCAGCTAAGCCGAACTCAAGCTTGTTGAACAACTAAAATTATTGCTGATCAAATTCATGTTACAGGTCAGTGAACTCATGGTTGATATTCCGTTATTGATGGCCGATGAGAAGGAACACCCAAGACTCTTCAGAGAACTAAGAAGGTCCCTTAAAACTCACCCTTTTTTAAAAGAAAACATTTTGTTGTCATTTTTACTACTAATCATTCACAACTCTTCTCCTTGATGACTTCTTGTAAGACTTTTTGCATGGGTTTTCTTAGCAGGCCTAATTGTGTATTTGCAAAAACTGTAATTTTGATTTGTGCATAAATTAAATGTGTCTGTGTAACTTTTATATTAGAGTATATAGTTGGCCTAATTTAAAATTTCGCTTATAAATTTATTGAATTGATTTTTTTGGTCTGTTTAACTTTTATATTTGAGTATATAGTTGGCCTAACTTATAATTTCGCTTATAAATTTATTGAATTGAGTTTATGGTATCACATGCAGTGAAGTTTGTGCATATCACTTGAACATATTTCAAAGTTGGGTTTCCACCATGAACTATTATTAACTATGATCCACTTCTATAAATTGTTCTTATTATAGTAATTATTTATAAAAAAAATATTTAAAAAATATTGTTTGTTTTTACAGGATGGAGGTACTGGATAGCACAGATCTGAGTTTGGACTTAGTCACCATGATGCCTTTTACCAGGTAGGTATCTGAAGTAACTGTCTATATTCAAATAATTTAGGTTTGAAAAAGATTGAATTAAAATGTTGTAATCCTGCCTGCTGAATGTTGTGTGTTTTTCAACCACATCTGAAGTAATTGTCTGGATTCAAATAATTTAGTTTTGAATAAGATTTAATTGAAATGATGTAATCCTGCTGAAGGTTATGTGTTTTTCATTGACAGTGCTCTGTTGTTGTTGGGCTGCTCTGGTACTGTTAGCATGGAGATAGTGCAGCAGCTACAAGAGAAGACTGAAGACCTGGGCGTTCTTGGGGTAATTGTGACTTATGATATTCTCCACTTGTTTGTTAAACACTGCCCACCATAACATCTTTCTAGCATTGGTGTGGGCAAGGGATGGAAACATTGTCAATTAAAAATTAAACCCCCAAAACACAACCCAGTTATCATATTGTGAAAGCTTATAGGCTGTGCCAACTTATGGCAATAATAACAATTATAACAAACGGCACTATACAGAGATTCATTAAAAATGGTTATAAAAAGGAAAGGTAACAAATACTGTAGTAAATTTTCTTGGTTCAAACCAAAATTAATTACAAAGTACCCAGTCAGTTTCCCTTGGGGTTTATTACTTGGAAATTTCAATTCTAATTCTCAATAAATATTGAATATGATATACGTAAAGGATCCAGATCAAATGTAATGTTTAATACGATTTGGACACCAAGGGGATTTTTATTCTGGATGATTGGGGCAAGACATGAAATTTATTTTGGGATGCCAAATATTTACAACAATGTCTTATTATTTTTCTCAAAGGATATGTTTGGGAGTGATGTCAGTGATAATGCTATGGATGACCTTGGTCTGGCTCTGGAGTTGGATGAGCTGAAAATGACTCTGGAAACACTTCAGTACAAAAGGTAAACATAGTAGCTAGATATATAAACATTTATTATTGTTTTGTTTGAACATGACTTCTACATTATCTTTGTATGCTAGGCAACATGGGTCATGCTTAGCAGGTTTTTGGGGTACCCGTTTTGTATAACAATGTAATTACAAGGCCGCTTGCTGGCTTCTGCTAAGCAAACTTTTGGTGGTAACCAGATTTTTGAAAGTGCCCCGCTATGAACCATATACAATTAATACACAAGGCATGGTATTTTGGTGGGTAATTAGGAAGATCTTACTTGCTCTTTCCAGGAAGCGTCTTGTGAGCGCTATGATGCAGAACACAGATATGAACTTTGTTGATGAGCTGTCTCATATAGAAGAGAAGATTCAAGAGATCACGAAGATGGCCGAGACGACTGAAGCTATCATTCAACAGAGGGCGCTAGACGGTAGGTATATTTTTCACCTGATATATTTGTTACCAAATAGCGTCCTTCAAAAGTCTCCATTCGAAGGTAAATTGTATGCAAAATAATCAATCTATAGATATTTTTTCTATGATAACTAAGTACATTTTTTTTCTTAAATTTCATTGTTTTGATCCGTTGCTTTTTAATACAGGAGATAAAATGGCTTTGAAGTCTAATCCGAGTACGTCTACTGAGGACGTAAAAGTTACTTCACCATCAAACGCCAATGAATCAAACACTGGTTCACTAAGCCAAGGACAAATACCAGACAGTCCAGAGCGGTCATCGACAAGCAGTAATCCAAAGTCTGCAAGTAAGCTTGTCATGGCTGTAGAACCTTCGCTAAGAGATTTAGATCTAAACAAAACAGCAGCACAGGGGAAAGTGCCTATGCCACCCCTTCAAGAGCCAGAAGTATACGAAGCAGCTCCGCCACGCCCACCTGAGCCTACAGCAGTCAGTGCCCCACAGTACCACGCCCCACCTACGCAGCTCACACAGCCAGACATCCGGTTTCCATATATGCCATACGCCCAGTTCCCAAATTCAGAGTTTGTATCCCGCTCTAATCAGTATTTTCCACGACTCTCGTTCCCACCACCACCCAGTGGTTATCATCACCAAGGTTCGGGTGACTTTATCCCTCAGTTGTACCCAAACCAGCCGTCGTGGATGGAACCTGTACCCCAAGGGACATTCCTGCATCTACCCCCACCAAACCTTGGTCCCATGTCACATGTCCCACCACCACCGAGACCTTTCATGGGTACTTTGCCACCTAGGTACTGTCCCAACTCAGGAGGGCGCTGGATGCCCGGCCCAGGCCAGGGTCAAGGGATGTGGTGACCGGGAAGTTGCATGAGTTGCTGACAAGAAATGTGTAACTCATTCCATGGTAATGCACAAACGTGAAAAAAAATGAAGCCATTCTAATGGTGCTACAACTGAAGTTTATTTTTTAAACTTGTTAATCTTTTTTAAAGAGTCTTGATGTTAAAAGAACTATTATGTTGTTGAAATGCTGCAGGTATTAAGCATGCAATTTTTTTATGATTTGTGTTTTTACATAAGTGCCTTGCAAAGAATAGCCTCCCTGAGGAGAAAGGAAACATGCATAACAGCCATTTTGTAATATTTGAGTTTAGCATGAAAGGATAATGTTCCTTAAAAGTAATCCATACTTGTTCATAAAAGTTGGACTTGCATTTTTAGGTGTTGGAGATGAAATCGTTGCGTCGGTGCAATTTTGTGCCTCGATATTTTATATTAACGTGTATCTTACACACACAAAAACATGGTGAATTTTTTGTTATCTTGCCCCATAACTATTGGTTTTGTGTGTAATCCAGGTTTAGTTATTATACATGGTTTGTAAAGCTGGCAAAATAGTGGCAGTGTTAAATATGTGTGAAATCAACCATTATATATAAATACATGACGTAACAAAATCTGTGAAAATTTGGGCTGAGTCTGTTGTGAGTCTCGTCGGGAGAAAAATAGTGAAAACCATGCACAATTTTTCGCATTTAAACAAACTCATAACAATAGAAATCAGCTAATCGGATACAGTTTTCTTAAAATGACTTCATTTCAGAGAGAAATATTTCTCCGAAGTTTTTTTCTTCTAGTAATTGTTTGAGCTACAGTAAGCTTCAGACTTAAATTTAACAATGATTTTTTCCCGTGCCATTCCTGCATAAAACCTTGAAGTTTGATATTTAGATATATGATATTTAGATATTGCGTGTAACATAAATACGAGATGCACCTCGATTGCACCTACGGAACGATATTAGGCTAGAAATGTACATTTGATCAAACAGTATTTTTAGTGGTGGATAGAAAAAGATTATTTTATTTTACAAAGATGGTGGTTTGATAAAAGTGACTGCAGATCAACTGAAACTTTACTTTTTTTATTTATGTATTAAACTCTATTATCAACATTTGACATGATAACTTGAATTATATTTAAGTTGTGTACTTGTGTTTATTTCTGCACACAATAGTTGTCCTTCTCAGTCTACAAGTCGCCAACATTCCAAACCAATCTGGCGCAACTATTTTGACGAGTTATACATAAAGCTATGTGGAATTTGTTTCCCCTTGTTAGTAACCAATGTTGTAACTTGATGCAAAGAAAACTCTCTTGAAACACTCGAGTCTGTACAGAAATGTGTTTATTTACTTACATGTGTACACCAGAAAAACACTGTTTTCCCCAATTATTAGTGGAAGGAAAGTATTTACATGAATCTGGAAAAATAAAAAAATCCTGTAAACCATGATTTTATTAGATTTCCTACAATATAAAGAATCAAACTAAAAATATTTATGATATTTTTTCCTTCATTTAATCAAAGAATCATTTATTTATTTATTTTCCCCATTTTTACGTCGCTGCCACTTTGCCTATTCAATTTGCACCCAACAAACAATGATTAACCACTACCTGTCATGTCAAAATGGCGGGCATGGTTCTATAGAGCTGCTTCCTGAAAATTAACTTCTCTGTCGTTACTTTTCAGTTAACAAGCCTTCACTAAGAAATGACATTGTTACTTTCCAGTTAACAATCCTTCACTTAGAAATCAGTTTTTTTTTTACCTTTGACCTCATATGTTAGTCATAAGGGCAACACTAAATGTTATGCTTTTCACTTCAAGTGTGTATTCAACAAAGTCCAAAGTTAAGTACGTTACAAAAGCTTTTTAAATAAGAAAATAAAGGAACAAATCAATTCTTAACAACAAGCTGGTCAGGTAAGCTCACTTCCTTGGGTATTCTCCGCTCTAATTTACAAGTTGAATCTTTATTTGGTAAATTTAATTAATTACCGACATTTGAATGTCACTTCTAATGCAATACTATCGTATGCAAAATTCTGCCAGTCATATTGTTAGTATTATTGGTGAAAACTTACACTTTTACTTTTGTTTATATTTACAATGTATTTAATATGTACACTTTGACATGTTACTTAAACTCTACTGTGGTTTTCTAAGGTCTGTTATTCAATTAGTTATTGGTCACCTTCCCTGTATACCTACTTACAGTTTACCAACTTAATTCTCAAACACAAAATGGGGATCAGACTATTTTTCCCCTCCCGGCCTCACTTTGGATAAATAGACAGACCTTCATCATGCTACCACCATGTTGGTCAAGTTCCCTGTGTACAACAGCAATAACAAATGATGATTCTTATTATATCAACAAGGGATCTGACTATGATGGCTCTTCAAAGATGCGGATGGGGTCTGAACTTGAGCCGAGGACCACAAACACTTTAAAAGCTAGAGTTGTAAAGCACGCCTGCAGTTGTATTATGTAATAGCATCCATTGTATAGAAGAAATCACCCTCTCTTAAAATCTGAGATTCGTCTTGTGCTTGACCATGTACCTAGATGAGAGAAAAGATTTACAATCATTAGTTTTATGACTAAGACAGGCTCTTTAAAGACAAATAATAATAACAATAAGACTTGTTATGCGCACGTATCCACCCTGCTAGGTGTTCAAGGTGAGACAAAGTTCAAATTTGAAGAAAACAAAAATCAAAATGTTGAAGTTTAGAGAAGTATTAAAGCATGAAATGTCTTTAAAAAATGAACTCAATATTCACTCTCCTAAAGATAATGATGTATTTTCACAACTAACTCTTCAATATTCATTCTCCAAAATCAGATCCAGAATCTTATAAAGCGCAATTGTAAAAATATTGTGCTTCACAAAAAAAAAGAAAACTTCATCAGTAATGGGAACACACTAGAATAAATAGGTTTTGAGATTGAGCTTGAAAGCCTCAATTGTTGGTGAGTATCTTATGGTCTGATGTAATTGATTCCAGAGAAATGTCTTTTGGTTTGACCTGCAGCAACATCAATACAATATTATCTTCTACTCACCTGTCTAGAATCTCCCAGAACTTGAGCAGGCTGGCTCGATCCAAATGCCGCTTCTGACGACTGATGTCAAGAACCTGAAGGTTCCATTTCTTAACATTGGGGTCCAGTTTCATCTCCGTGAATTTGATGTGGAAACCACGGACTACAGATATTCAAAAAAGAAAAGAGTAATAATTGATTAAATATACCCCTTGCAAGTGATGTCACACGCTAAAAAAAACGCCTTCAATGGAATTTAAAGTGGCAAATGATTGGACGGGTGCTGTTTTGTGCGCAAGTTACCAATCCACTACCAAAGTGGATACAGAGCACTAGATATTAGCTGAAGTTGATTTTCAAATCTGACTTACTTCTTGCAAAGATGTCCACTGGAGATCCATCTGAAAGGAGCCAAGGCCAGCCCTTGAACTGCCATGCAGGACCCTGTACAAATACCGCTACCACACGGTCCCTACAAACGCAAAGAAAATGGTGATAATAAGTTTGGGTTGTAGGTATGGACTGTAGTTGTAATGTTGCAATTTATGTCGAAGCCACACGGCATCTCAAGCCTGCCCAGTGATCTTGGTCCAGATGACTAGGTTCAGCATGGAAGTACGCAGCTCTTCAGTGTTGGGTGTACGTTAATGTTGCAGAACAGGGTGAAACGTACTACAGTCACAACCAAAATACATCACACAGTCAATCGAAATGATCCACTACACAGAACTGTTAAGCAAAAGCGTCACAAAGTGTTAAGCTGATTTGGATCTACTTGCCAGTCTTGTGGTGTGAGCTTATTGATGGTGTCCATGACTCTGTAAGGTACTGTGCTGCCATCTTCTTTCCTTCGTTGGATGAGGACGTCGTTTTCTTTACGAGCACCTTGAGCTTTCTTCTCCTCGGATGTGAAGAATCTAAGAGGTCAAAGACAATCCCAGATAAGATAAGACTTCCTCACTTGGTGAAAATAGGAAAGTTTGTCAACATTTCTCAAAGTTACACTACATCATTGGTTTTCTAAAAGAGTAAGTTGTCCATCTTGTGGATTCTGATAAACACAGCATCCAACTAATATTAAAAAATAAAATATTTTGATAGAGACTTTGTGATTTTTCATTTACACATGCTCATTTCAACTGAGGCAATCAAAAAAGAAAATGAGGTTTTTGAGTGTTTTCCAAATGCTATTTTCCCAATTCTCTGAAGGATTTGTACTTTCGAAGCAACATATTTTCCATATGTCCATGCAGTGTTTTGTTTTGATGATGTAGTTTCTGAGGTCTTGCATGGGTAGGGTAGTAATGAGCATTAAAGCAGTGATCCATCACTATTTCATGGTGTGATCTGCTTCTTTACGCTCACAAAAATAAGGGCAATGCTTGAGCTTGTGATGTCATATGCAAGGGGTCGTTAACATTAACACATTGAAAAGATGGATGAGTGATGGCTGACAACTACTCACTTCAAATCTTGTAAGATATCCTTTGTATTGTAGAGAGTGATAAGCGAAGTAGTAGCCGCTGGAATGATAATGATGGGTGTACGTGATACACGCTTCTGGGGCGTCTGTGGTTTAGGTTGAGCTACAATCTCTTGGCGAGGAGGTTGGACTGGGGCCTGTGCCTTCCGTGCACTAGCACCTTCCTGTGTAGACAAGTAAACAATAATAAGTCAAGATTTTGTTCTCTCCATTTTTGCAAACAAGTGACTGATTGCACCTACGGAAGCCAATTTTGCATGATTGACGAATGATAAGTTGATAAGTTGAATAATATTTTAGTTTGCAAACCTCAAAGTAAAATTTACTGATGGTTTCAACTGGAGAAGTAAAACCTCTAAAAACCAAGTATTGTTTGAGAACTTCTTCAGAAACCTTGACCTGATAATGACACAAGATGCATCTAAACAAAAACAACTTGGAGTAGTGATTCAAAACTTACCGTTACAGATTTCAATGTCATACCGTGGTATGTTCCACTAGTGTCGATTTTAAAGCCCTCAGTTTCTATAAAAGAAGAGAAACATAATGAAAGTTTCAATTATTCAGCCCTTTTGTTATTTTGTATGCGTCTATCAAAAGTAACAAGAAAATACAGTACATTTTGACTGTTTAAAAAAAACCCTGTTTATTTTAAGATTAAGAAAAAATGGTACACAACTTGTTCTGTTCATAATGGACAGATGCAAACTTCTAAAGGGGTTGGGGCAGCAGGACAGATGACTCATTCTAAGAAGGGCATGGGGCAGCAGGACAGATTACTCATTCTAAGAAGGGCATGGGGCAGCAGGACAGATGACTCATTCTAAGAAGGGCATGGGGCAGCAGGACAGATGACTCATTCTAAGAAGGGCAAGGGGCAGCAGGACAGATGACTCATTCTAAGAAGGGCATGGGGCAGCAGGAAAGATGACTCATTCTAACAAGGGCATGGGGCAGCAGGACAGATGACTCATTCTAAGAAGGGCATGGGGCAGCAGGACAGATGACTCATTCTAAGAAGGGCAAGGGGCAGCAGGACAGATGACTCATTCTAAGAAGGGCATGGGGCAGCAGGACAGATGACTCATTCTAAGAAGGGTATGGGGCAGCAGGACAGATGACTCATTCTAAGAAGGGCAAGGGGCAGCAGGACAGATGACTCATTCTAAGAAGGTCAAGGCAGTTTTCTGTTGTTAAGGGCACCTCTACGAGGAAGAATTTAAGATTCATTGGGGCAATACAAATTGCAACAAGGCTATGATCGGAGGCATGGTGGCAATAGTCTCCTTTGCCAGAGCAGACAAATTAATCTAAAACAATATTTTATTACTGACCTTCTTTTCCTCTGAATCTCTCTTGATCGTAACGGTTATACTGTGTCTGAGTTTGCACTTTTCTTCTTGGATCCTGCTGTGGTTGCAAATTGTCAACGAGAGTTTGTTACAGAATAAAGATATCAAACAAATGAGCTGAGACAGAGACAGAATGCATATATGGACAGCAATATTTTGTTTAAAAGACAACAATATTTTGTTGTGTTGTTACATTTAAAATGAGTGCATAAACCCAAGAAAAACAGCTGGAGAAAATGGGTACATATGGAGAAAACCAGACATGTAAATCTAGAGTGCTGAGTAAATATGTTACCTGTTGAGCTGGTGTTTGTTCTGTTCTCTGCTGTGTGGTGGGTTTAGTGTGTTTTCCATCTTCTTGAGCCTTCACTGATTGTAGGATTGCAAAGACGTTCTTGGAGAAGTCCTTCAGAACAGAAAAAAGATTATAAACTTCCTGAAAGCCATGTATTATCCTGCAACAGTGCTGCATAAATTCCTATAAGGATAGTCTTTTCTAGATGGGTAGCACCAACATCCCTTCTCAGGGGTAACACGGTCAGGCTCGATTGTGTGTGGTGAGCCCCTTCTCTTAATCAAAAGTGTATGTGTGGTCTTTAACATGCATCACACACTGGACAAACAGCTTTACATCTCATATTAGGGACAAAGCAATAACAAGCAAGTGTCTTACTTAAGGACACTAATTTCACAACCCACACCCTGCTAATCGGAAACATCAGAGCCCTAGTCCAGAGCCCTTGGCTGCTCGGCCTTGACATGCCAGTAAGTTTTATCACAATGGTAAAAACAGAATCAAATAAAACTGAACTTGTCAAAAAGTAAACTATTTTTTTAACATCTAACCTTCCTTACAACCTATTAATCTCACCTTGCCAGTGCTCTGTAGAATTGATGCTCTTGTCCGCCACAGTCTCTCTCGACTCATAATATCTCTAGTGACATCCACTTCAGCGTCGATGAAACTACGCTGTTCCAAAATCCCTGTGCCTAGGTCATCGTCGTCCACTTTGATAGTTGTTCGCTTTTTGGCTCGCAGCTTAGCCTTGATGGCGGCAATTTTTTCAACAGACATAGTGTCTGAGAGGGACCTTAAGAATTAATTAGAGAAAAAAAAATACTCATCATTTAAACTAGGTTGTTTATCTTTAACCAGCCACCGATTTCAAGAAATGCTAGGATCACTCCTATCTCAAGTACGGACGAGTAGTTCGTCCTTACTTAGGATGGGTTCAATGCGCCCTAACGAATATAGTAACAAAACCTTGCTCGTTCTAAGTCCTAAGATTAATCCCAGGAAGAGTTTGATCAAATCAATGGAAGAACAAGGTGTTAATGAAGATCAATGGCGGACAACTAGATTACTGTATAATATGCAATTCTGTACCTGATTTGATCAGTGGTTACCACGGCGCCTTCCTTAGGAGCTTCCAATCTGGCTGCAAGACGCTCCTATAAAGTAAACAAACAAATTATTGTCTTATTTTGCAGAAGTCATAATCAGGCCCAAATGTACATGCTTAAAGTGAATACAAAAAACACATTGGTGGTTTGAATGGTTTTTAAGGAGAATTTTAAGAAAACTTTATCAGATACACAGTTGTAGAAATCTTGTGTTTCTCTTCAGATTATGTTGACATGACTGGACGAAAACAATTTCAGACAAATAGGGAGACCACCAACAAAGGGCTAGAAAGCTCAGCTGGTATAGAGCCGTTAATCCGTAGGTTGTTGGTTCAAATCCTGTTCTAGTAAAATTGTCTTTCAGAAAGGAAGTCTGAGGAAACTTTTGTTTCTTTTAAGGCCTGGTTCTACCATCTATGATTAGTTTGTACCTTGTCTTGTCTGACTTGCTCCTCCTCAAACCGAACTTTCTTTGACGGATCATTCTGATTATCATCTATGGTGCGTTTGTTGGCTGTAAATTAAGACACAAATCATTATTTATCTAATTTGTAATAAATAAATAAAACATCAACATTAGAGATACACTTTGGAGGGCTTAAGAAAATGATCAAGTTATGAGCAATAATAATAATTTTAAAATAGTGATAAATAATTTCCTTTACTGCAAACAAAGATCCTAGTAATTTCACAGTTGAACACGTCATCCTTTATTTTGCCACCTCACTTTTGCAATTTGCTCGGCTTCGCTTTATGAAATTAGTCAAGATGTCACCGTGTTATTATATTTTTCAACAATACTCTCCCAAGCATCCGATATTTGCATAACATTTGTAGTCCCCCTCTGCATCCAAGGATATTCAAAGGAGCAAGTTGCAGTAAAATTCAATAAAAAAACAGTAGGAAGATGAAGTTGGACTCTTTGGAGTCTATAAATACTCACTTGTTGGCTGTCTCTGTATAGCAATCTCCAGTGGAGCACTTTTGTCAATACTAGCCGATGTTGCTGTAGGTAGAATTATACAACAATATTATCAGGAAACTAGATTGCACTTTTTAGAAACATATTTTAACTTTGTCAAATAGTTACTGGTGCTTTGGTCTTATAAGGGCAAGGCAGCTATTCTTTGTGAAGGGCACCTCCATATGGGAAGTGTCAATGCATTTTTCAAGGAGCACCAAGGCAATGACCAGGGGGGACTAGAGTTATAGTTTAATAAAAGTTTACAATGTTCATTTGTTTTTCTCCACAATACAGGAACTTTCTGATTAAAACAATACGGAATTTTCAATATCTGTTTAAATTAAAGTTTCATTGTTTTAAAACCTGCTTCTCATCTATGAGCCCAGTTGAGGTGCCCCTTTGATAATGACCTTGTCCTCATTCCAGGTCTGTTATACGTACCTGTCTCTCCTTTGAGGTAGCCCAGAAGACCTCTTCTGTCTGGGCGACGAACAACAGGAACATTTGCTGCCTGTAAATTAAATAAACCAATTATTGTAATTACATTTTGAATCTTTAAAAAATATTGCACTTTTTTAATAAGTCATGAAATGGTTAGAGAACGGACCAGCTTTCAAAATGATGAATGACAAGCAAAACGGAGAGGGACAACATTAGGGCTAGCGATTTCAGTTTGCGGAGCGTCATTATGTTTTAATCAGATAAAAACTGTAGGTAGCTCTATTCAACTGTTTTTTTGTTTAACCTAAAACTACTTTACCCAGTCACTTCCCCTGCAGTGTACTACTTGAAATTTAATGATTTACTATTTAGAAAAAAATAGGCCGTTAAATTAATTAGGTATGCACAAATATTTACTGTTGTTTTAGCAAACTTAACAGCTGGTACAAATACTTACTGCAGCATGTCGGACATAGTTGGGATGGGAAAGATTGATGTGTTTCAGGAGGAATAAGATTGAGTCCACTGGATAGTATTCTTTGGATTCTCCAGCGTCTTTCCCGGTTCTAAATAATTGGGGAAAACAAAACAAAGGATTTCAAAATCAAATTCAAGAAAAGTCAAGATGATGTATTTTATTTTTACCATTATCCCCATTGATTACATTAATATTAATAAAGTCTTAAAGAGGTTAATATTGTAGCTGTTTTGTTAGGGCCTACATCATCATAAAAATACTAAGTACAATGCAATATTTTTCAACACCATTAATCACTATACAAAAATATGACAAGCCTTCAAAAAAGTTATGAAGTTAACCATGTTTGTGTACTGTTGTCCCTAAAAAACAGCACTAAACAGTCGTCGGGAACAATACACAGCAGGCGATGATGTACGACATGTCGATGTTGAAAAAGTATGACTGCATTGACATTCTTAACTATGAATTTGAGCACAATAAAACGAATACTCACCCCCAGATTCCGTAATTAGTCTTAGCATCTTTAGGCCAAGAGAATTCTCCGAAGATAACTCGACCCTCCTGTTCAGTTATCTCCTTTTTCGCGATGGTATACTCGCGAATAAATTTAAGAACATCTGCCATGATGTACAAAGTTATTGGAACTAAACTGTAGTCTGGTGGACGTTTCTAACGCCGACAGACCACCGACGTTTAGCTGCGAAAGCATCAAATGCGGCGGTGACAAGACTCTTCTCAAGCTCACTCTATCGTTCAACCTCTGACCTTTTACTAACCTTTGACACTGACATCACAGTTAACGGCACTCTCGTCAATGGTGGCGCCCTACCACTTTTACGGTCAGGGAATTTCTGTATCCGACGCCCAATGTCAATGAGTGTTGTTGATGTTGCACGTAAAAAAAAAGTCCCTTTATTTTTAGCTGTGTGACTGTGAGCTTCACTTTGGTCTGCTTGTAAGTATTGCTCAAATGTTCATGCAATGATTTCATTTCGTTGTGGAAATCTGATATATGTCCACATATTTTATGCTGTAGTGTTAGTCAGTGCTGCTACTGTCTGTGTGTTACTGTAGTGTTTTTAGTGTGCTGTTTATTAGTAGCTAAGTTTGCACTGCACTGCTGTCGCAGTAGTTGCGATAATCGTAACCCTCCATCCTCCCGACGGTCGGAGACCGGAGGGTTACGACACAAGACTGATATTATCGGTGTAACTAGCAGTTTTGACCAGTTTTTGCCAGACTCGTGATCAGATTCGTCCTTTTTTTTCCACTTTCCAAAATCATGACAGACATTCTAAACACATGGAGTTGATCTTTATTGTATGACAACGTCATCTGGAACCCTTAAAACTACATCATGAAAATATTTGGCAGAAAAAACGACAAAAACTTACCAAAAGACTGACCGAATATATCCACAATCCATAGCGGGACCAACTACGTCGCACTTGCTTGGCAACAACCAATCAGCGTGACCCAACCATCGATGTCGTATGCGTATCGGCCATTCCAGCTTGCAAACTCACCGCCTGTGTGTGTAAGCACCGATCCCCCGCACCGAGTGCGCAGCATGCAGGCATGTACATGTACATGTATTGTGTACACTTGCACACACACACACAACGTCAGGGTGTGTTTGGCCATGTGGGGGTATGGAGCAGCACACGGTACTTACGAGCTGTATAGTTTGTGCACGCACGATGTTCATACAGTACATGTACATGTACATGTACATGCCTGCATGCTGCGCACTCGGTGCGGGGGATCGGTGCTTACACACACAGGCGGTGAGTTTGCAAGCTGGAATGGCCGATACACATACGACATCGATGGTTGGGTCACGCTGATTGGTTGTTGCCAAGCAAGTGCGACGTTCAAAATCACTAGTTGGTCCCGCTATGGATTATGGATATATTCGGTCAGTCTTTTGGTAAGTTTTTGTCGTTTTTTCTGCCAAATATTTTCATGATGTTGTTTTAAGGGTTCCAGATGACGTTGTCATACAATAAAGATCAACTCCATGTGTTTAGAATGTCTGTCATGATTTTGGAAAGTGGAAAAAAAGGACGAATCTGATCACGAGTCTGGCAAAAACTGGTCAAAACTGCTAGTTACACCGATAATATCAGTCTTGTGTCGTAACCCTCCGGTCTCCGACCGTCGGGAGGATGGAGGGTTACGATTATCGCAACTACTGTCGCAGCTGTCCGTCCGTTGTAAATGCAAGCACTTCGTTCGTATGGTGTTCCATAGAGGACAGCCTCCGTCGGAGTTGTGAGTTGGGGCGTCGGAGTTGTGAGTTGGGCCGTCGGAGTTGTGAGTTGTGCGTCGGAGTTGTGGGTTGTCCGTCGGAGTTGTGGGCTGTCCGTCGTAGTTGTGAGTTGGGCCGTCGGAGTTGTGAGTTGGGCCGTCGGAGTTGTGGGTTGTCCGTCGGAGTTGTGGGCTGTCCGTCGTAGTTGTGAGTTTGGCCGTCGGAGTTGTGGGTTGTCCGTCGGAGTTGTGAGTTGTGCATTCTGGTTGTATTGTTAGTTGGGCACCGTGGTTGTGATTTGGGTATTTTGTGATTGTGAATTGGGCGTCGCTATATAGTTGGGCGTCGTGTGATTGTGAATTGGGCGTCGCGCATGGTTGTGGATTCATTGTCGTGGATGTGAGTTGGGCGTTGTGAGTTGGGCGAATTCTATGAAGTTAGGCGTCTTGCTTCTGAGTTGGGCTTCGTGATTTTTAGTTGGGCGTCGTGTGGGTTAATTGGGCGTCGTGTTGTTAATGTCTGTCGTAGTTGTGAGTTGGCCGTCGGAGTTGTGGGTTGTCCGTCGGAGTTGTGAGTTGGCCGTCGGAGTTGTGAGTTGGCCGTCGTAGTTGTGAGTTGTCCGTCGGAGTTGTGAGTTGGCCGTCGGAGTTGTGAGTTGTGCCGTCGTAGTTGTGAGTTGGGCCGTCGGAGTTGTGAGTTGGGCCGTCGGAGTTGTGGGTTGTCCGTCGGAGTTGTGGGATGTCCGTCGTAGTTGTGAGTTGGCCTTCGTAGTTGTGAGTTGTCCGTCGGAGTTGTGAGTTGGCCGTCGTAGTTGTGAGTTGTCCGTCGGAGATGTGAGTTGGGCCGTCGTAGTTGTGAGTTGTCCGTCGGAGTTGTGAGTTGGCCGTCGTAGTTGTGAGTTGTCCGTCGGAGTTGTGAGTTGGGCCGTCGGAGTTGTGAGTTGGCCGTCGTAGTTGTGAGTTGGCCGTCGGAGTTGTGAGTTGTCCGTCGGAGTTGTGAGTTGTGCCGTCGTAGTTGTGAGTTGGGCCGTCGGAGTTGTGAGTTAGGCCGTCGGAGTTGTGGGTTGTCCGTCGGAGTTGTGGGCTGTCCGTCGTAGTTGTGAGTTGGCCGTCGTAGTTGTGAGTTGTCCGTCGGAGTTGTGAGTTGGCCGTCGGAGTTGTGAGTTGGCCGTCGGAGTTGTGGGTTGTCCGTCGGAGTTCTGGGTTCTCCGTCGGAGTTGTGAGTTGGACCGTCGGAGTTGTGAGTTGGCCGTCGTAGTTGTGAGGGGACACTCTTGAAAATAATGTTGCGGTACTATGCTTTTTAATTTGGACAAAACAAATAAATAGTTACATGCCAAATACATTTGCAAAAACAAACAAACAATTTCCTGTTATCATGTCAACGGTCAAAAACTTACCTCTAAAGATGTCAGAAATATGTTTATTGTTTGATTAGATGGGTTGTTGCGGCGCAAATGCAGTTTATGTGTAATCCGTCTTATTGTTCTGGTACTATAAAATAATAATAATAATAACATAAAGGAAATATAAGATTGACGGTCGTCTTCAAGGTCTTCATGCTCTCCTGATTAATTTAACATTGTATTGGGCACACTTTGTACATTCTCCAGCACACTCTTCTGAATCCAGGAATATCGCTAAAAACTGTTCAATGCCTTTCTGTTGTTTGCCCCTATCTGAATTTGCCTCTTCTAGTAAATTGATGAGTAATTGGTCCTTATATATTATGTTCATAATGTTATTTACTGTAGCCGTTTGTCATGCTGGCATTATAGTTGCTTTTATCAAGGAATCTGTATGTCATATCGTTATGGACAGAAGTTAGGATCTTGTATTGTACATTATTGGTGTGATGATGGGTAATAAATGGGTCTATCATTTTTTGAGTCTGTGTCCGATCTGTTCTAGAAGCAAGAGAAGTGTGTTAGTTCATGCATGGCACAATCGGGGAACTTCTGTGACTCTAGACGATGTAAGGTCTTCGTGGATTCTTGCTAGGTTTTTATTTAAAAAGTAAAACGATACCCTCCAATAATGTGGAACAAAGCGTGGTATAAGTTTTGCCACATCAGTGTCAAAATTTCCATTCAGTGTCAGTTTTCATCAACAAAATGCACATTAAACATTGCTATAATTAGGTTTGGCTGACAAATGAAAACCAACTAATCATAAAATTCTAAAACATAAAATGTATAACGTATTTTTTAAAAGATGACCCTTATCATTAAACTTACCAACAGTTGATGTTATGTCGAAGGGACAAAATGCATCCTATCTCATCGTACGTATAACCCGCGTCAAAGTAGTGCCGCACCAATCCATCTCTTTTACATTCTGTTAAGTTATTTGACATTCTATCATTTTTTGTTAATAGTGAAAACGCCCATTCCTATTTTCATTTATTTTATAACATCGTAGAGAACACGTTTTTTAAAGACACCTTACAGTTTAGGCCGGTTCGCAGGAATTAAAGATGATGGTTAGCCCGTATTCCACAACAAAATGAAGAACAAAATATTTACATATTTTTAACGCCAGGAACTGTAGGTAGAACGATTTTTATCTAGACCATTTCATTCTGATTGGTTGAGCTCCGGTCACTCAGGAGAATGTGCAACTTACTGAATATTCATGACTGTTCGTTTCGCGCACACTGCGAAATTGTCAGCTATAATGTGTCACTTTGTGTACAGAAGTACATAACATTCAAGCACCAGACTGCTGCCCAATGTAAATTATTGAAATTGACGTCATAATACAGGAAAATGAAAAGGCTGATCCAGCTATTCACTGTATTTTGTAATCTTTGAAGTATATATAAAGTAAGTGGCAACAACTCTATATCCTGGGATAATTGCAATTTAACATATTTTGGCATTCAGATTGTCTAAAAATCTGGCAATGCATCTGTAAATTGCTACTAGTTTCCCGGGGGATCCATAAGAAGTATAGTTTTTGTTTTTGTTTGAACAGCAAATAAACCCACCAAGGATACAAGTCAATAAAACAAACTCAAGGCATCGTCAGATTTATGTCTATTTGTTATTTGGACAGGTCACAGCTCGGGTATCAGGAAAATTTGCATAGTTCCGTTGGCTTATGCGTTCATGCGTTCGTATTTCCGTTTACAACAAACAACATATAAATTGTTTCAAGTTAACCAATTAAAACACTATTCATCCATACCTAGTCAATCCAACTTACATAACACTTTCAAATACTAAAGTTTTAGTATGTGTTTGTGTTTGTTTGTTTGTTTGTTGGGGTGTTTGTTTGTTAACCTGTTCGTTGAGTGAAATTGTTTGTCCTTTTGTCTCTTGGTTGGACTGACACACCTCTTGGTGACAGTGCAGGCACTATTGTCAGTCCTGGCAAACGTGTAGTGTGTTGATGTCTTTCTGTTGTCCTCAGTCGTGTAGTACTTTTTTTTCTTCTTTTTTTCTTTGACTGCATGCCATCCTTTTTATATATCTTGATGTATCCCCCTTGTTACTGTTTTCCAATCCAGATGTATGTTTTTATATAATTAATGTTTTAACAAGTTTTTTCCTTTTCGTATAAATTTTTGTAATTTTTTGTATTTTATGTGAATTGCCAAATAATAATAATAATAAATAATAAAAAAGGATGATTTGACCATCTTTGGACTAATTTAATGATAGGCACACACTTTAAATTTTATTTAATTTTTATTTAATGTTAAATTGCTATCGGGGTGTAAAAACATATAACGCTTTCATGGTGCCTTGGACGAAAAAGAAATTAGTGAAAGATTAATGCTAGTTCGTTCGTGCTGACTTGCCCTATAATTATATACGTTCAAATTCAACACTTCAATGCTGTTCGTGATTAGTTTTAATATTCTTATACGGCCCGCATCCTACCTGCAGTTATTAAAGAATATGTTACAATTCATAAACAACATTTTGAAGGGGCGTAGATAAATATAAAATATCAGATCTGCAACTGACAACATAGTGCTGTGCGAACAAAACATAGGCCTAATTTCCCAATAAAAGCATCGAACACATGGGTCCATCCATTTCATGTAGGCATAGGCAAGCAAAAGCGACAACTCAAAAGGATTTTGCCTTCTCGGTGACGAATCGATGGATTCAGCAAGGTATAATTCATCACAATCGGAACTCAATCACATGTGTAGAAGAACCCTGAAGTAGACATACGCCACCTATTGGCCATTGCAGTTTAGTAAACAAAATAAAAAGTCAGACGGCCAACTCACAACTCCGACGGCCCAACTCACAACTCCGACGTCTCTACTCACAACTACGACGGACAACCCACAACTCCGACGGACAACTCACAACTACGACGGACAACCCACAACTCTGACGGACAACCCACAACTCGACGGACATTTCACAACTCCGACGGCCCAACTCACAACTACGACGGACAACCCACAACTACGACGCACAACTCACAACTCCGACGGCCCAACTCACAACTCCGACGGACAACTCACAACTACGACGGACAACCCACAACTCCGACGGACAACTCACAACTACGACGGACAACTCACAACTCCGACGGCCAAACTCACAACTACGACGCACAACTCACAACTCCGACGGCCCAACTCACAACTACGACGCACAACCCACAACTCCGACGGTCCAACTCACAACTCCGACGGCCCAACTCACAACTCCGACGGCCCAACTCACAACTCCGACGGACAACTCACAACTACGACGGAGGCTGTCCTCTATGGAACACCATACGTTCGTTCCATTTATTTTAATTTATCACGTTTTTCGGAAAAGTTTCCGTATGGCGCCACCACTTTTTCATTCGATATGAAATAATATAGTATCTAATTTACCTCAATGAGATATCCCTTTTTGTAAAAATGAGTGAAAAAGTGGTGGCGCCATACGGAAAGTTGTCCCAATAAACTATTGCTCCATGGTCACACTCACAGTGCTGTGTCATTGTCATTGCACACAAACAGATGTCTGCCTGTGACCATGGAGGAAGAAATTCTTCCTTCATGCTGTGACCAACTGAACTAGGTCATGTCAGACTTCGACTTCAAAATGTTAATCATTTTTTGTTAAGGGAATTATTAAATGTAGGTTGCTCTTTTTATATATTATGTGTTACTTTTAGCCATGTTTTATTTTTAATGTTACGTGAATTAACTTATTAAGTCCTTAAAGTTAAAAAAATGTGTTCACTATTTTATAAAAAATAAAGCCAAAATAAGAAGTTTTTAGAAGAGAGCTTTTAGTTTGTAACTTTTTTGTTTTAATTTAAAAAGGCGTAAAAACAAGTAGTTGCGATAGCGTAAGCCTCCTCCCGTCATGAGGAGGGTTACGTTATCGCAGCTAATGAACAAGTTGATTTTCCTGATAGTGACATAAGTTACGTTGCAACTAAAAGACATGTTTTTTCTTTGTATTACAGGCTGATATACTTTACCGAGGCACCATGTCTGAAGACGGCCCTGTACCACAATCAGAGCCCCTTAATTCCTCCCAGGTTTGCAACGACGCTGGAGGATATGTATGGACAGTGGGTGACTTAGATCGACTCCATCGATTCTTATGTCTCGGTTCTGAAACAGGAACATACTACTGCACAAAAGAGGAACTGGGTCTTCAGAACGTCGACTGCATCCAGAAACTTATTGAAGATGGTCGAGGGGAAGTGGTTGTTAAGGATATCGTGGAATACAGTGTGGAGGGTTGGACGGCCAAACAGGAGCCGCTTTTAATAGCTCTGGTTCAGTGTGCTCGGTGTGAACGGGAGAAAGTCAAGAAGCTCGCATATGATGCTCTACCTAAAGTCTGCCGCATCCCTACAACCCTCTTTCAGTTTGTGGAGTTTGTTGAGAAGCTCCAAGGAGGGTTTGGAACGGGGTGGGGTCGAGCGCAGAAGAGAGCCATTGGTCGATGGTACAATGAGAAGTCACCTAGGCAACTGGCATATCAAATCACTAAGTATAAGAATCGTAATGGCTGGACGCACCGAGATATCCTCAGGCTTGGACATGTTAAACCAGAACAAGAAGGTAAATCTTGATCTAAGATTGTTAAGGTACCATTAGTGACTAGATTTATTAAACTTTTTAAAAGGAAATTTCAACTGAAAATATATTCCTTTTGTTTATTGAAGTTGAACACTCATAACAAATTTTAGTTTTTCTTGAAACACAACCAAATACTTTTTGACTTTACCCTGAGTTTGTGTGTTTCTCAACTTTCTTTACAGCAACTGCTTTGATACTCAAGTACATCGCTAAGGGATGGAAAAAAGTTACCGAGGACCTTAAAGAAGATGAAGAACACTCTGAGGACTACAATGAGGTCATGACCTACCTCCAAGATGCAGAGACAGCAAGGGTCTCAAAAGACAAAGATCTGGTCGTTGCACTCATTGATAAACATCAGTTTGCATGGGAGCACATATCAACAGAGTTCTTGAAGTCAGTTGAGGTCAGTGCACAGTGTTGAGATTATCTACCATCTAGCTAGGTAGTTATATAATTTATTGTATCTGGGCTCGCTGATTTTGCCATGGTGATTTGTGTCATGAAAATTGTTAATAATTCTTGCTTGCACCGTTTTTGTGGAAGTCAAGTTTCTCATGTTTTAATATGCGAGGCGCTTCTTATTTAGATTCCAACCAAGACTTTACATGCATGTTGACTCCCAAAATGGTAGACCACGGTTGAAAGGCAGGAAACTTTCCTTGTTCAAAGCAAACTTATTTTCAAATGTATCCAGTCAGTTTCCCTTGAGGTTTGATGGCATCATAACCTTTGGTGAGATCCCTGACCATTACTGTTACTATTCAGTACATTGATTTCAATGCTGTCATACAAAACAATCATGTACATTTATGTCGAAATTAAACAAGCAATATAGGTATGATTGGGTACACAATACTTAAAAAATAAGCAGCAATTTAAAGACAACATTTAGGTGTAAGGTTAAGCGAAATGCTTTTGTGCCCTAACCTATTGGCAGACAGACATGATACAACCAAGGAACACAAACTAAGACAAGGGACAACACGGACAGATGAATACATTCTACAGGTGTAGGCCTATCAACAACACAAAAGCGAGTCATCATTAAGTTGACTCGTACTATTATTAAAGTCATGAATTATAGTTATAATGTTATAATGAATATGCATTTGAATAGTAGTTATTGTAGTTTTTTCCCGAAAATACAGGTGGATGATTGCAGAATAAATTGTACATAAATTTGCCAAACAAAGATATTGAAAAAATAGGGAGACCACCAGCATTTATTAGGGCTGGATAGCTCAGTTGCTGTAGCGCACAGTAATCAGGAGGTTACAGGTTCAAGTCCAACACTAGTCAATTTTGTCTTTGTTGAACCCACAATGATTTCCTGTTTGTTGGCTTCACTAGGTATGGAGATCTTTGCTTCAACACATGCCCATGACAGCCATGATCCGCCAGCTTGGCAAGCTAACCTCCATTGAACTTCTGAAACCTGGGAGTGAGGAAACCAAGATGGTGTGCGACCGTCTCCGCAATGAGAACCGTTTAAGCAAGGCTCGTATCCACCCTATTAATATCCTAGCTGCCCTGTATCAGTACAAGAAGGGCAAAGGGATGAAGGGTAAACTGAAATGGTCACCAGTGGAAGCTGTCTGCCTGGCATTGAATGATGCATTCTACAAAGCCTTCAAGGTAATTATTTCAACCCCGCTGACATGTCCTGTTAATGTTTTTCATTTGTCCCCCTCGTGTGCTTACATAAATGAGCAGGATACCAGTCTGTACAATTCGAATGGAATTTTGGCTGGGTTCCTTATTCTGCTAAGCAAACAAAATGTTGTTGCGCTTAGCTACTTTTTGTGATTAAGCGACTCAAAGGAATTTCACCCAGATAGTTGCTTCAAATGAAACTTGGACTTTCAGGGCTCGAAATGTACTCTAAATCGCAGGCCTGATTCCAGTGGTTTAAGCATTGGGCCTTTAAATTCATGACAGGACAAAACTGGCGGTCTCGTATTTTTAGTTCAAATGTCGAGCTTCAGACTGATAAAATTTAGTCAATTCTGTTGAGTAGGCCCTATTGAAGAATACTTATCCATAATATAAACCGGATAAATCTATTCTTGGTGCTTGTTCAAATTAAAGTGTTCAATTGTGTTGTTCTTTTTTGTCATTACAACTCAGAGGTGCGTTCCACTCGCGCAAACGAATCACAACTGTTCGCGCAAACATTGTTTGTCTTTGGAACGATTGGTGCGCATTACGCGATGTCAATATGGCGGCGCTCTGAAATGAAGATGGCGCGCACCATACGTAGTTTTTTTTTAAACTTTGTTTTTGCTGTAATAGTCCTCTTTTTGACAGCATTACATCAACTAATTAACTGTTATTTCAAATCTGCATTATCATCCACTGAAAATACAATGTAATTATGTTTGTGACAAAGAAATAATACCGTATGCTTGTCCGCCATTTTAAAAACCACTCGCCAACACCTCAGAAGTATGTTCGCCTAAAGTTGCCAACGTTCGCCAACGGTGGCGGCACACAACTCGTTCCACTTGAAATTGTTGCTGAACGTGCGCAACTATTAGCAACATTTGCGCGAGTGGAACGCAACCCTGGTCTTTTGTATCCAAAAATGTTCTCAAAACTTGAGCCCTGATACTTATCACTTTGATATGATTTTGTTTCAGTTTGTTGAGCCAACTGGTAAGCGTTTTATGCTGTCTCTAGATGTCAGTGGATCCATGAGCTGCAGCGGCGTTAACGGAATAGAAAATATCATGGCTCGTGAGGC
The DNA here is from genome assembly GCF_902459465.1 of Asterias rubens. Lineage (NCBI taxonomy): Eukaryota > Metazoa > Echinodermata > Asteroidea > Forcipulatida > Asteriidae > Asterias > Asterias rubens. The sequence goes on from NC_047080.1 coordinate 840,827, forward strand.
ATCAGCCGCCATGGCGATGGTTACCATGAAAACAGAGACAGATCATCACATCAATGCATTCTCGGACCATCTTATGGATGCTGGGATTAATCCTAATATGAAGTTGGACGAAGTCATAAAAACCATCAGTAATGTAAGTATTGCAGACCTTGAATTTGTCCTCAATTCAGAAGATTGTTTATTAATAATCTCTCTCCAACTTTTCATTTTCTTGTAAGAGGTGAAGTTTCCATAACAGGAAAGAAGGACATTCTTTATATATTGATTTTGAGGCATTGTATGGTGAAGTATCAATGTATGTTTGCGTTAACATCTTGTATACATAATCTTTGCTGTGTAGATTTGTTCACTTACTATTTGTGTTTGTTTGATTTTTACAGATTGGAATGGGTGGGACAGACTGTGCGAGGCCAATGCTACATGCAAAAGAGAAGAAAATTCCCATTGACGTGTTTATCATCTATACTGACAATGACACATGGTTTGGTGACGTGCATCCCTCTGAAGCCCTTAAGAATTACCGTAAGGCAATGAACATTGATGCCAAGTTGATCGTCGTCGGAATGTCAGCCAATAGTTTCTCTATCGCCGATCCTGCAGATAAAGGCATGCTGGACATTGCTGGGTTTAACTCCAACTGCCCGAATTTGATCCGCAATTTCGCTCTCGATTTGGTTTGATCTGGAGTGAGACTTGATCACAATGGTGAACTTTGACCCTTTGAAGATTCTCGGGATGCTCAATGGCAAGAATGAACTCAAGGATGCATTACTCACAATTCCTAGAAAAGTATCTAAAGACATGATGCTTTTGACCAGCTTCATCATCTGAATGTTGGTGGAAGTATACAAGAAAGAGACGTCAGGGGGAAATTGTAGATAAGTTTCAACTCGGAGATACTTCAACTACTATTAGCAATTAAGTACATGTATGTGAATGAATTATGTACGTTTTATAGTAAAATACTAACAGTAAATTACAGTATGTTTTAGAGCTATCTTCATCATCTTTTGATAAGAATGAGATTTGATGAATTAGAAAATTGCTTATTATGCCTGAGTTGTTCTTTATTCTAGACCCAGAACCGCCAGATGTTATAATTCAGGTGGTTTACAGACTCTCTGCATCGATCATCATTAACACAGAACTACAGGTTTGGATACAATGTGGACTACTTCTTTCCCCCTTTTGTTACTGCTTTACTTCTTTCATGAAAGTTTAATGGCTCAAGGAGATTTTTAAAAAATCCTTCAAATCAGGAAGAATCCTGAGAAATCATATTCGGCATGACATTGGATTTTCAATTATTAATCAAAACACAAAAGATTTGCAAAACTACCTAACACTTAGACCACAGAGCGTTGGATCACGGTGGATTATAGTTAAATGAATTTCTAGCTCAGTAAAGACATTAAAGGGCTTGCCCTAAACCTTTTCTAGCAATTGGCCGGCAGGACCAGTTAGCACTCTTCTTCACCAGTCAGTCTTTTTTTGAAATGAAATAGTGATGCTTTTCAACACTGAACTTGCCAGCAGGACCAGTTGGACAGAATTAAGGGAAAACGCTGCATTTTTTTGGTGTATTTTAGCATCATCTTTTATCCAGTTTTAAGAACATGAAATACCTTTAGACTTTAAGACAGTACAATTAGATTACTCCATGCAATATTAGTACAAGGCCCTGACCTTATGTAATCCTGTGTTGTACATTTGTTGTTTATTTTTTACTTTTTTAGGGGAGGGGGCAAAAACATTTAAATGTTTTATACTCTCTGAAGCTTTTAGCTTACTTCTATGTACACAATGTTTTAAATAGTGTTATAAGCAGAAATTGACTGACAGTCGTCTGACTGAAACTGACTTTTTCCCCTAAATCTAACAACCTTTGAAATGTTTATTTTAATAATCTCACTTTTGTAAAACAATATTTGTTCCTTAAACCTAATTTTATGTCATCATTTGAATTAATCTGCAGGAATCTTAATTCCAATGGAAGAAGAAACCAAAATATCACACTTTCTCCGGTGGCTTTATGTACGAGTTTTTAAGATTACTGATGAATTTTGGATTTTTTTTTGCATAATTATAATATTTTATTGTACAAAAAAATTAATTGTACAGTAATTACTTCAACTGTATAGCTTAGCCCATATAAAGATTAACATTTTAGAATGATATATTTTTAAACTCTTTCTTGGATCAAATTTGAGGGTTTTTAAAGCACTTCAGGAAGATGAAAGAACTTGACATAATGAAGCTCAATTAACTTGGGCGTACTTCCTGTTGAGTTGACGATTTAAAAAGGCACTGTATGCTTTTGGAAATTGTCAAAGACCAGTACATTACCCTTACTTGGTGTATCCCAACATATGCAACAACAAACCTGTGAAAAAACAGCCTTGTAATTTGTTGCATAATGTTGGCTTCATGCCTCGGCCTATCAGAGTAAAATTTAGTAACTCTTCATGATCAATGTTTATCCTGCAGAATATTTCTCAAATTTAATGAGAGTCTTACATAAATGTTTGACATTGAAACCTGTTCAATTATATATAAAAAAAAATCAGTTTGTAATTTAGTGGACAAAATAAGGTTAGTGCTAACAAAAACCTTTGAATGATTAGTTTTAATGTTTTTAAATCACTGTAGATAGTTGTTAAGGAAAAACAGATGAATTAACACAGCTCTAAAAAAAGGCATAGATTACTCTTAGTGATAAAGAAAGAAACAAAGAAAAATGAAATGAATGAAGCAAATGATTTACGTATTATAACTCATGACTATGAACGGATGTTTAAGACTGCATGGCGAAGTTAAGTGCTGCATGATAGCAAATTATCTCTGGGGTAAATTTGTCTACATTATCAACAATATTTGATGTTAGATCTGTTGCAATCCAAGTATGTAGGCTAATATCCTACTTACAATGAATGTGTAAATAATATGTAGTTACGATACTAGTCCTTTGTGTGAATGTCTTGAAATAAACAATATTTACAAATATTTTAGCTGTGATAATAGTTTATACTAACTTTTGCGTAACCCATTTAGAGATCATTTGTTTCTATATAATCATCACCGTTCGTACACACATTGTAAATTGTGTGATTTTGGGACTCAAATTATTTTAGAATGTCTGTAAAAACAATAAAAGAAACCAAAACATATGGTTTTATTTTTGAATTGGAGAAGCTGTGTCAACATGGGAAACATTGTGAAAAGTCAATTTTAGGACACTTGTGTCCCTGAGCAAGGAACTTAACTATAATTGCTTCTCTCCACCCAGGGGTAAATGGGTACCTGTGAGGGCAGAGATGGTTCTTGTGATTGATTTAGCCGAGTAGCGTTTATTGTTGCACAAGGCTGTATACTAGCCAGGGAGCTGAGATGGTTTAAGGAATGATTTAAGTCCCAGTGACCAGGGGAAATAATGTTGAAAGCGCTTTGAGAAGCCCTCTGGTGTAAAAAGAGCTACATGTATATAAAAACTGGCTATGATTATTATTATTATTATTTATTAACACATACAAAAACACAAATGATCAAATGTGACATCATAGTAAATGTTAAGGTACACTGCTGTTTTAATGTCAACTTAATTTCAGGTGAAGAGGTCTGCAAAAGATAACATTCCTATTAGAGGATGGTGGGGATGAACAACCACATGTATCACATGTAGTAGTTAGGAGTTCACTGTTTTTTACCTATTTTCACCAGACAGGAATTCCACATGTTTTCGTTTATAAGTTACTTATTCTTATCTTACAGACATTTTTTTTTATTATACAATACTACATTTTATGTTTATTAACAGACAGTTTAGTCATTTTCAAAAAAATTTATAAATAAATCATGGCAAACAAGTTTTAAACTAAAAACAGTATAAAAACTGTGATGTACAAATGGATGAATGGTCAGAGTTCTTTAAAAAGTATGAAATTGTCATGGATGCTGAAATTGTCTCTTTAGAAGTCTAAAGTGAAACCTAAAGCTTATTTCATATAATGCTCTTAAAAGCAATTCTGCTTAGTAGAATTAGAAACAGGATACCAGCCAAATTTTCTTACGATATAAACTAAATGCAAGTGGTACCCTGCTTATTTTTGTTAAGCACCACAGAACTGCTTAACAACCCTGAAATTAAGGTTTTTAAAGGTATGGTCATGTAGTTAGTGTGTCATGTTGCTAGGGTATGTATACTATCATGCAGTCAGTTCGTAAAGTGTATGGAATGCAGGCTACCCTGACAGATTCTAAAAATAAACATTCCTCTCAAATGAGAACAGAAGTTGTAAAAACAAAAAATATTACAGAAACGTACATAAAACATACAACTTAAATACTTTACATCTTGGTTAACATAACAATGGGGAAGGGGGTTTTACCCTGGTTGAATTGAGTCATCCCCACCAATCAATGGTAGAGATGACCATTTAACTAATCTGATATTTCAGAAATTCCAAACATACTTAAAGAAACTTTTTAGCATTCCTTAAAACCCAACGGTAGACATTATTTTAACTTTACATGGGAAAGATTGCCCTGAACTTGTTCAGTGACTAGCCAGCAGGACTAGGTAGTTTGTCATCACTTGTCATCAAGCTTATTTACTGGTCCATATTTCATATAGCCAGCCGGACCACTTTGCGGAAATTTTGACTGGTCCTCGTGTGTTTTTACTAGCATTTGGCCAGTGGACCACTGTCAAGGGAGATTGCTGGTGATTGAAATTTGTATGTTCAGCAGTTCAATCTCACTATGCAATCATCCTCCTACTGAGCGAGGGCGCACTTTGCAGTATGATGGTTGACATAATACATAGGTTGTACGAAGCGTAAGCCAAGTCCAAATTGCCGGCTTCATCACTGGCTATGACCGGATCCCTGTTAAGGCCAATAACATGTACTTAAATGCTGAGATAACAGCTAATGGCTATATACCCGTAGCCAAAGTTTTTCAATACAAACATGTCCCTAGGTTTACATTTTATGCAATTAGGAAGTGAACCAAATTTTTGAGGTCAAAGGTTCAGATCCACTTTTTAGATTAAATTTAAAGGTGCCATCATGTCACACACTCCAAGAAAAGGTGCACTGAAATATGACCTATAACCTTCTTTGCAAATAACCTACACTTCAAGGAACTCACACCACCCTTATCAATGCTGTGAGTCACAAGTAGGGGTCAAAGGTAAGTATGAAGGAACCAAAATCTCAAAAGGAATGTGGACAAGATGACAGCCATCACTGTGCGTATAATATACTTTAAGTCAGTCACTAATCTTAAAAAATGTCATTAGAGGAAATAAGGTGTGGTGGTACGTGTAGGAATAACTCGCTCAGCATCGGGTACAGCTCTGAAGAGTTTGGCCTCTTTAGAGGAAGTATCTCGGAATGCTAGGATAGAGGCGATGTTGCCGCATCGATAGCAGTAGTTAGGAGCAGACCAAACTGTGACGAGCTTCTCATCAAACATGTATTTGTAGCCTTCATGGACGAGCTGGTGAGCTCGACAGATGAGTTTTAGATTGTTGATGTGTACAAACTGCAGAGAGTAAAAGTGATGAAGAAACTATTGTATCATCAAAGGAAAATATAACTTAATCTGATGCTACAGCCTGAAAAAAGTAAAAGTAGTCTCTTGACTGGAAATCTGCATCAAGTTGACATTGAAAGTAATATGCTTTTGATAATGAATTTTAAAACTGAATACTGGCAGAATTTGTTTATAAATGTATTCCGGCCTTTGAAATGTTCCAATCTAAATTTATAATTTCACTATCGAGGTGCCCTTTACCAAGTAGTAAACCTTGCTTCCTGCCTCTTGCCCTTTCAGAAAAACTGTGCAGTGAAAAGTTTATAATCTTATTTGAGCATACCTGGGGTTTTCTTCCACCAATAGTGTAATAGAGTTTCTACAGAATTTCAAAAAGTCACGAAAGTCAAACCTTTTTCCCCGGATCTATTCACGATAAACAAGGAATTGCAATACACCTGCCTATTGCCACTCACCTCGTTTACAACCTTGGCACCAAACAGCCACCCTGCTCCTCTTGGACTGATGGCCCATGTATCTACATCCTCTGGATCTGACCACACCAAATGTAAGACAAGTTAAGAATCAATTCTAAATCAGCAACAAATGAATACAATCTGAAAGATTCAGGACATACTTCCAAAAGAGTTGCATGTGGTAAAGTTGTGACTAATAGTGCAGTGTGGATCATCAATGTACAACACACAACAAACGTAACATTTATTTTCTACACCACTCTATATGACCTTAGTGTTGTAGTGTTGTGATGGAATATGAACATTGTTAACAAGGCCTTGACTGAATTTGACAACTCCTTCATCTTGTAACAGTTATAGACTTGACTGGATGCCTGATACTCAATGGAGGAAATTGCCTCTATTGCTCCTGGTCTTTACTGGTGCCCATTAGACTGCCCAACAGGAAGTTACAACTTCCTTAAAGAGGTACCTTTACCAAGGAGAAGACACATTGTCGCCCCTGCCCTTCAAAACAAAGCACCAGGCATGTTTCTTGAGTTAAAAACTTGTTTCAAAAGGATATCACAAAAGGCTCCTTTGTGTGGGATCTCCTGAGCTCTCTCAATGGTTCGGATTTGATCGAGGGTCTTGACATCTGGTGAGAGTCCGCCATGGACACAAAGAATCTGCTCATCAATTATCTGCAGGAGAAAGTTACAGAAAATGTTCAAATAACATCTTTTTAATTACATTAACTACTTGTTATACTGTGAAGAAAAAAGTAGTCACCAACTACATGTATAAGTTAATACTTACAGCAGCTACTGTAAGGAGGTCAAAGACCTTTGTGCAGTATCTCCAGGCATTTGCATTCCCATATTTGGTCTGACACTCATCTGCATATTGAATATATGAATATAAAACAACTTAAGTAGTTATCACTTATGTGTTATACAGATATGACACAACTTCTCCACAACATGAAGGGAGATGATGGACGATTCTTGCCATTTATGATTTGAGATTGCAAATTTTTTTCAAAATCTACCCATAGTTTTTTACCGTAGAATCCATAAACTTGGGTGATTTGTCTGCTTTCATGGTTGCCTCGGAGAAGCGTGATGCGATCTGGCCACTTGGCTTTGAGTGTCAGTAACCTGGTGAAGGTTTCTAAACTGTAGTAACCCCTGTCAACAAAGTCACCCTAGGGAGGAAAAAGGAAACAAATAGTGACAATTGCGCACCTTAAATTAAATCAAGAGTGGAACAAAACTGAATATTTTAATGCTGGCTTGACTTCATCAAAGGATAAAAAGGGATTACGATAAATAAGATTAAACGACCTGGTGTTTATAACAGGAGATACAACTTATTATACTATCATAATCTAAGCTTACCATAAACACATAGTTGGTGTCGGGTATCTGTCCCCCAGTTCTGAACAATTCCTCTAAATCATAAAACTGTAAAGAAATAATCAGAAACATAAAATTGTGAAACCGATACTCAAATGCGTAATAATATCAGAAATTATGAAGAAATAATCAATTGCTTGTTCATTAAAAACTACTAATGTAGTTTCTCTCAATAACAACACAAGAAAAAACTGCATAATTTCAAAAAAATAATTGACGCAACAATAAGACTTAAATTGGAGGACGGTGTTGAAGTCCTACCTGGCCGTGTATATCACCGCATACTGTGACTGGAGTTGATACTGGTTGAACATTGGATTCTTCTAATAGAAGGTCACAAACGTAGTCACATAATTTCTGAAATATATAAGAACATCCAACAATATAAACTCGAACTTTATGAAGCAAAATTGTTCATGGTTTCCTTTTCTAATCTTTTATTTTAAATTTTTAAAACTTTTAAAATCATCAAAAATCATTGATCATCGATGACAATGAATAAATGATGATGCAAACAAAAATAATGTTTTGACATGGTTGGGGATGTCAAACAAAACCATATAAATTCATGTAATAAATTTTAATAAAATTATATTTAAAAACAAACACAAACAGTGTTTTTTTTTTAATTTTTATTATTATTGAGTCTTACTCTTACAACTTAGGCCTATTTATTTATTTATTTAATTCAAAAAATCTTAATTAAAATTACTTTGGTATGCCCTTTACTTCACTAAATTCATGGATAACTTTCCGTATGGCGCCACCACCTTTTCACTTATTTTTACAGAAAGGGATATCTCATTGAGGTAAATTAGATACTATACTATTTCATATCGAATTAAAAAGTGGTGGCGCCATACGGAAACTTTTCCAAATTCATGTCCATATAACCCTATTGCAAGCCAAAGTACAGCACAAAATGACCATCAAGCTTTGTTGGATGTGTAGTGTTTTCTTTTTGTGTTACTCACCTCAGGCTCATGGTCAGGCAATGGGCAAGTGAAGTAAATCGTTAGTTGGCCACAAAATTATCTGACGATCACTTTTATTTCACAGTTTACTTACAGATCTACTCTACGAAATCATATATAATTTACACAAGTATTCCTACGAAACGTCCTGTCTTTTTAGTACATGTTATCTTTACCTTTAAGTCGTTTTCGGGGAGGTATTTGCACTCTTTTGCGATGTCAATCCATCTATCAACTGACGACAGTTCCGCCATTTTGCAAGTCTGTAATGTGACGAAGGGCGCCCTCTATTGGTGAAAAAGATGGCTGAAGCTTCATGCATAGACAGATGGATTGATATCGTAAAAGGCTGCAAATATCTGCCAGAATACGACTTTAAGGTAGAATATTTTGCTTTGGGATTGTAAGGGATAAACCAGAGAATAGATATAATTGATTTAATGGCCCTGGGATATGTGTATAAGTCTCAGTTAATTATACTTTCTGACACAAATTCTGATGAGTAATTTTTCTACACACACAGGGCATACACAAGGGGGGGGGGGGAGGGCAGGACAATGTGTCAGCTAGCTCAGTGTGTGTGAGTCATCTAAGTTAAGACACGCCCCCTCCCCAAAAAGTGGGAAAATATAAATTGGCTTCTAATAAGCTTAGTTCTATAAAAATCCCTTGACCAGTAGGGTGACTAACCTTGTCCTCCCCAAACAATATCTCTATTATTTAGGGCCACATTACATATTTTTCCTCACCAAGGTCGCAAGGATCTATTTTATTGAAACAGAATTAGAAAGCAGCGGTACAGCAGTCTGGTGGTGGTGGGGGGGGGGGGGGGGGGGGAGGGGGGAGGGGGAGGGGGGAGGGGGAGGGGGGAGGTGTTAACTGAGACGTAGTCTATCTGAGTGATAGTTTTGAAAGACTCACTGATTCACTCTTAGTCTTATTATAAACCTGAAATCAAAAGAACTGATTAAGGTTTCTTTAATTAAATTGAATTGTTTTTTTTCCCCCCAGAAATTATGTGAGCATGTGTGTGAGATACTTCTAGAGGAGAGTAATGTCCAGCCTGTATCAACACCAGTCACAGTGTGTGGCGACATCCATGGACAGGTATTATTCCACATAATAGTCACAGTGTGTGGCGACATCCATGGACAGGTATTATTCCACATAATAGTCACAGTGTGTGGCGACATCCATGGACAGGTATTATTCCACATAATTGTTTGCCAACTGGCTGACAATGTTTAGTCGATTTCCAGCTGAACCAGGGCTCTCAAGGCAGGTCAGGGGTGGATTTCACAAAGATAGTCCTCGCTTAGGACTAGTCCTAGGAGTTGTTAAAAACTTAAGGCTAATCCTGAGTTGAGATAAGACTAGTCTGAATTCTTTGTGAAATCCACTCCAGGAATTACAAGGAGATCGCGGAGGCCATGGCTTGTTGCCCTGGTCTTGGCCTTGGTCCTTGGTTCCCAAAAACTTTAAGATTTTCCAATGAGTGCACTTTGAAAAATTAGAATGGTCTTGCCCTCCCTGGATAACTTCTGACAGAGTGAACAAAAGAGAGAGACCTGTGTTACTGTGTACAATTTCTGCGATTGGGATTTTTGAATTAGTTTACTCTTTGTTTTTCTGGAGACCGGTAGAAATTTAAACAGCATTTTCCTTTTTTCCTCTCTAATATAGTTCTATGATATGGAAGAATTGTTCAGAACTGGTGGCCAGGTTCCGGACACCAACTATGTGTTCATGGTGAGTATTTATTACCAACAATACTGTATCTTTCAAAAGTTTAGGGTTTGACCTAAGGTTTTGAAAATGTTGTTGCCATAGCATGTTTTCCACCCCTTAATGGGGATGCTGAACTGGGATGCATGGAAGACGACCATCAGAGTTTCCAGAGAATGCGTTGGCTGAAGACATCCTCTCGCTCAACTGACTGACTGACCACCAGGGCCTAGACCTAAGAACTGGGGCGATGTACTCTCTTTTTTCAAAAATTGTTCATTATCAGTCGTACTTGTATGAACAATGTCAAACTTTCGAAAAAAGGAGTACAGTGCCCCAGTTACTGGGTCAAACCAGGGCCCAATTCACAGAGCTGCGCTTAGCTCAAGATATTGCTTAGCAATTTGCTGCTCGGCAGGCTACCAGCCACAAATTGAACATGTGACATGATATTTAAGCACAATTTCTGTTTACTTACTATTTTTATGTTAAGCAGCTCTGGAAATGGGTCCAGCTTATCATGATCCCTCCATGCAATCTTGTCAAGTCTTTAAAAATAATTTGTTCCTCCCTAGGGTGACTTTGTTGACAGGGGTTACTACAGTTTAGAAACCTTCACCAGGTTACTGACACTTAAAGCCAAGTGGCCAGATCGCATCACGCTTCTCCGTGGCAACCATGAAACCAGACAGATAACGCAAGTTTATGGATTCTATGGTAAGAACTTTTGTAGATTGCTGATGTTGAAAAAATATCTTTAAACCCTCCAAATGGGCTGACTAAACTTTTATCATTTTCTTCATGATGTGCTGATGTCACTATTTCTGCAACAAGCTCTTCTTAGTTGGTGTGCAATTCAAGCTGCTATCTTGAAATACCTAAATTGTGTACAATTCTCACACTAACTATTGCAGATTCCTTAAAAAGGAAATTCAATGCCTGGGTTATTGTTGCTTATCATTTATGGTACAGTTTTTCCTCAAACATAACAATCCGAATAGTCTCTGGAGAATTGTTTAAGAATGTTTGCCATATTGAATCATGATTTTCATTCCTCCATTTCATTCTGAATTGTACCTCACATAAGTACAGTTTTCTTGTTTCAGCAAAATAAAAAAGAATGCGTCTGGACTCACACCAAAATAAATTGGTTTTCATTCCACATTTACGAACGTTTTCAATATATCAACGTTTTTACTGGACATAGAAATAAAAATGTAAATGACTTCACGACCATCTACTGTCCTCATATAGGCATAAAACACTGCCTGTTCAAACTCGTTTACGTCTTTGACCTGTGGATGTTTGCAAGTTTAATCCACTTTACTTTAAAACAATGAGTTTAATCCATTCTGAGGTGCTTCGCTCCTGTGATAGATTAAGCAGATTAACGATGGCTAACAAAGCAAACAAAATTAAAGCAAAATTAAGCCTGGAATTACTGAGACTCTCAGAGGTCACCAAGTCCTTGACCTCTTTGGCCCCGATCTTGGCTTTGGTGCCCCCTCATAAGCCGCCCATAGACTTTAAGATTTTCCAAACGCCTTGCAATATGAAAATAGCTTTAACCAGGCCTGACATATCCCAAAAATAAACAAACCTTTGAGGTAACCAGCGCTAAACTGCAGCGTGCTTTTAAGGACCTAAAATATTTTCAGGAAAAGTTGAAAGGCGGCTAGATGAAATTGTGCTATTCTCTCTTCCATGCCATGCATTGCCATAAACCATTGGGTCATCAATCATCATTTTGAAGTGTGGAATCATTCAACTATGCTGCACTGCATGCTAGCCAGGTAAGATCATTCTTTGACATTTGTCTGCTCATTGTTTTGCATTTCTTCTGAAAAACAATTTTCCATTACCATGATTCTACATGTTTGGCAAATCCTTTCTGTTCTAACTATCTTGATTTCTAGATGCAGTGGTTCAATTGCTTGTTTAACTTTCATGAATCATTTATTTATGCGAGATGGTCAATTCATTTTAAATTAACTTAATCAAGAACATTCTTCATCACTTATAAGTGATGAAGAATGTTTTTGATTTCTGATGTAGGGCCAAAAACCAAATGACATTCTAAGGTTAATCTTTGTTTAATTGTTAATTTCTAACATGAATAAAGATGAATTACTACAACAAAATAATGTCCATGAATTTTACATATTTCCAAAATTGTTTTAAACCATTACAAATTTTCAGATTTTAACTGGAATATGGAATGCACTATATACATGTACTTAGGTTTTTGAATAATTTGTTTTCTTTCAGATGAGTGCCAGACTAAATATGGGAATGCAAATGCGTGGAGATACTGCACAATGGTCTTTGACCTCCTTACAGTAGCTGCTGTAAGTATGAAGTCCAAGTCCCTTGCATATTTAAATTAATTGGAGAGTTTTGGCCTCTAGGTGGCAGCAGACAATGTTGGTCGTAGACAACTTCACAAAATACTGGGAACTAGTGCATTAGCCATTGAATGAGGTGCATGCTGATCTAGTTAGAGACCAAAGTTTGCATTAACAAGGCCAGCATGCACTTCATCCCTGGGCTAACTCCCATTTCTGTGTATGTGAAGTTATTTTTTAATGAACTGGCCGCGATTCTGAGGTTGTCCCTTAAGTCTACTGCCACATATTGTCCAAAAAAGTATCTTATAAAATTTTCTTAATCCTTCATCTCCAACTCCTCCTTGACCGGTCCCCAAAGAAGGCGGGGCTTGGTAGGGGCGGGAAAGGTTTTAAGAGTCCCCTACCTATCTAGGCCCTGCTGCTCTTCCATTTGTCTTTACTTTTGTAGAAGTTAGAAACAAATCTAAACTGAATTATAGAGATAAGGCAAAAATGATCCACCTTAATCAGAGTCGGGACCGGGTAAAAAACCTCTTCTCAGTTTTCAAGGTCACAATGAGATTTCTAGCAGTAACTTTGCATCTTTTTTCTGTTTTCTTAGATCATTGATGAGCAGATATTCTGTGTACACGGTGGATTATCTCCAGATATAAACACATTGGATCAGATCAGGACGATTGAAAGAGCTCAAGAAATCCCGCACAAAGGACCATTTTGTGATATCCTTGCAATACATCACCCTGATCAGGGCCAGATTTCATGTCTCTGCCTACCACAGAATTATTCTCTTAGGCCCATGTAAAGTACTAGCTTCTATGGAACATAATAAATGTGCAGAATTTTGCAGTAAGCAGAGCCATGAAATTGGGCCTTATCTAATTAAATTGCAGCTTGTTTTCCTGCTGTCCATTTTTCAAGTATCATGAAGCAATTTTAAAAGCAGAAATTATTCCTGAGAACATTTATTTTCCAGTGGAAAGAGGCATATCGTGACATTTCATTGGTAACGTGTTCCTGCTAAGCAAGATTTTTTCTATGCTAAGGACCAAATGAGCTGCTTAAACAGGTATCACTTTTAAGGAGTGAAGTTGTTTCCCTTAACTGACACACATCTTGTCTGGTCCGACCCTGAAGATGTTGATACCTGGGCTATAAGCCAACGTGGAGCAGGATGGCTGTTTGGTGCTAAGGTGGTCAGTAAGGTAACTTCACTCAGACCTTCTTATTCCACAGCGTTATTAAAAATATCCTCAAACCCTAAGTTAATGATTTCTACATGTATACGATTTCCAATTTTTTACACCATGTACACAGGCCTAGATTTTCAACTCAAAAACGGCAAGGCCATTTTAATTTTGTAGAGAGTACTTCCATTGGGAATCTTTTAAGTCTATGACAACTTTTTGAAGGTGCACCAAGGCCAAGAGCAGGGCAACAAAGGCCTTGGCCTCTGTAGTCTCCGTGTATATCCGGGCCTGGGGTCGATTTCTTAAAGAGTTAGGCTAGTCCTCGGAGATATCAAAAACGTATGGCTAGTCCTAAGTTAGGACCCGTAACTCGTCCTAACTCGAGATAAGACTAGTCCTAACTCTTTGTGAAATCCACCCTGGATACGTTTGAGATATTTTCAAATTAACTGAATGTGTTTTTGGCGAACTACTTCTCAAAAACTGATTTGCATTCATGACATGAAAAATTGTAAAGAGAAGGCCTTCTCTTTTCTTTCCCTTTTGTAACTAGCTTGAACTTTCTTTATTTTTAGTTTGAACATGTCAACAATCTGTCCTTGATTTGCCGTGCTCATCAGATAGTTCATGAAGGCTACAAATACATGTTTGATGATCAGATAGTCACAGTATGGTCTGCTCCTAACTACTGCTACCGATGCGGCAACATCGCTTCCATCTTAGAATTCAAAGATGCAGACACAAGAGAAGCTAAACTCTTCCGAGCAGTCCCCGATAGCGAGAGGGTTATACCAGTAAGAGCGACTGTTCCTTATTTCCTGTGATGAGAAAGTAGACTAATGAACTGGAATGAGTATTGTGAAATAACTGAGGATCTGAGTAATGTGTTCTTAATAATTACTACTAGTCTTTGTTTCAAGACGGTAATACCAGTAAGAACGAATGTTCCTTATTTTCTCTGATGGCGGCGTAGACTAATGAACCGGAATGAGTATTGTGAAATAACTGAGGATCTGAGTAAGGTGTTCTTAACAATTACTACTAGTCTTTGTTTCAAGACGGTAATACCAGTAAGAACGAATGTTCCTTATTTTCTCTGATGGCGGCGTAGACTAATGAACTGGAATGAATATTGTGAAATAACTTGAAGATATGAGTGAGGTGTTCTTGTTGATTTCTCTTCTTGGTTTCAAGACTGGTAATACTAGTAAGAGCGACTGTTCCTTATTTCCTTTGATGGTAGCATAGACTTTTTAACTGGAATGACTACTGTGAAATAACTTGAACGTATTTTACAATTGACTTTGGTACTTAAATAAAAAACAAAACATGTTCAGTTGATAAACGTTTATTTTCTCATCATAAAAAATAATGCAATTTACAAGCAGATCTTGATTAGAATACTTTTAAATGTTTCAGGCCTGGAATTACACAGAGACCATGGTGGCCTCCTTTGCCCTGGCCTTGGTGCCCCTGCAAAGATTTACCAAAGACATTAAGATCCTCCATTGAAGTGCAAAATAAAAATGACCTTGCCCTCCCAAATATGTAATTCCAGGCCTGTGGTTTCAAGAAATGTTTTGAAGCTTCAGGTACCTTTAAACTGACCGAAAAACATTCAGTTCATAAAACTCTCGCAATGAAGTACGTTTATTATGGTTAACTAATTTACACCTAGTATAAATGTACTATTTTGTTTGCAGGTAAACAACTTTTCAGCTACTTTCCTGTTTTGGATTTATCAGCTCTGCCATTGAAAAATGAAAAACAGTTCAAAGACTTGTTTTGCTTTGCACTTTTTGCTTCCACAAACTGCAGTTGCATGCCTGGACATTTTTCAACATAATTATTTTGGAATCGGGTTGACAACTCAACTAGGTTGCTTCAAATATTTAAATATTGTTGAAAGTGAAAATACATTAACGGTAAGATTTAAATTGGTGTTTTTGTTCACATTGTAAATCTCTTATGATTCACATCAGGCAGAGGCATTTTGTGTTAAAAATAATTAACAAATTCAAATATTAAATGTGATGCTGCATTTCATGAATAAATAAACACTTGATAATTATTAGACATGTGCTGTTTTATTTACTAAGTGCATGAGGTTTGACCATTTTTATTCAAGGTATTCAGCTTCAGAACAATACATCTAGCAAAAACCTGTACAAGAAAAAAACACCTTTCTGAAACAATTTTTCTTTGTTTTATTTGTCACTGAGAGTATTGAAAATACCATGGTGCCAGTTAAAATAACCAATTGTATCAGCAGGCCTAATACTTCACAGAGGCAATTTCCTCCGTTGCCCCTGGCCATGCATTGCATTGGTGCCCCTTTAAATGTTCCAATATATATGTACAATTTCCTGATAGAGGTGCCCTACTGGAAGGAGAAAACACATCAGTCCCCTTGCCCTTTCAAAAACGAAGCATCAGACCTGCTTAAATTAATGTTGCTAGCATTGATGACTTTTCTAGATAGTCTTTGGAATACATGGATTTAATTAGTTGTGAAAAGTCTAACAGAATCCCTCGAAATATTAACTGTTGAGATTAAAGCTGTTAAAACTTTCACCAGCCCTAAATATTTAAAAGATTAAACAAATATAAGTTCCTGATTTAAAGTCTTAATTTCTTTAAGAATAGTCCTTATCTTTGAGAAGCAGTTTACCCTTCTTTTGAAGTCGCTTAACTTTCTTGGCTGTGCGAGCATCCGTCCTGCCTCTGAGATTTGTCTTTCTCTTCTTCTGTCGATCGGCCTTCAATTGTGTCGTCTTCTCCTCTCTCTCTGTCCATTTCTTCTCACTATGCTTCTTCTTCTCCTTCTTCTTGCGTATGGATTTCTTAAGAAGCTCAGGATCGTCTCTAACTGTCTTACCCTCAGCTCTGTCCAATGCGGCTTTCCACTTATCCTGTTTGATCATCTCCTCGGCTTTATCGGGATTACTCTTCTTGACTTCTGCAATCTTCTGCTTCTTGGCTTGCACCTTCTTAAGAAGTCCTTCATAGTCACGCCCACTCAGATTCTCCTCACCGCTTTTGCGTTTCTTCTTTTTCTTGGTCTTCTTAGATTTATTTTCCTCAAAGTCAAACTTACTGAAAGTTACTTTTAGTGGCTTACTCTGTTCTTGCTCTTGAGTATCCCCCTCATGTACCTCGTTCCCGTCCTGCTTTTCCCCGCCTCCATTTTGTGTCCTCTTCGCTTCCTTATCTTTCCTCTTCTCATCCCTAGTTGCTTTAATAGCATCATATCTTTCTTGTTTCTTCTTCTTCTTCTCATTTACTTCTTTCATCTTCCTGGAGGCTTTCTTTGACATAATGTTCCCTTCTAGTGATTTAGCCTGTCTTTTGTCACGTAACTGTTGTATTTTCTCCTGCACCTTTTTTCTAAGGTCATCTAAGCTTGCGCTACTTTGAATTCTTTCTACACTGACTGGCTGAGCAGGTTTAAGTTGGGTCCATTCTTTGCCATCTGTTCAGCGAAAAGAAGGTAGAAGGAGAAAAGGGGAAACATGAAATTTAATTGAATGGTGTATTCGTCAAGTATATAAAGCTAAAGAAATTTGCAGCAAAATTTGTGTCAATAATTCTAATAGAACTGGGTTCCTATAAAGCACTTTACCACACCCCTGAGGTTATCAAAGCACTCATTGTTGTTTCCAGAAGTAGTGAAACAGCTATGTTTTGGATCCAAGTCCCATCTTATTAATGAAGCAGTAATGGTCAAGAGCAGTCTTGCTTAAGGACACATGTGTCAAGACCGGGACTCCAAAGGACACATGTGTCAAGACCGGGACTCCAAAGGACACATGTGTCAAGACCGGGACTCCAAAGGACACATGTGTCAAGACCGGGACTCCAACCCATGGTCAGCTGATCAGAAACACCAAAGCTTGAGACAAGCGCACTTAAAAGCTCAACCACGACACACCACATATTGTGTTGGTAATTTGCACAAATTACTTGGGTTTTAACTTACCACTTTCTCCCATGCCTTGGAATCCTCCATCAACCTCCTCCATTTCATCCCCACTGCTCTCCTCATCCTTAGCAGATACAACTTTCTTCTCCTCTTCCGCCTCCTCCATCTTCATCTTCTCCTTCTGTCTCTTTTCTCTCTCCTCTTGTTTCTTGACGAGTGCATCTTGGAGGTCAGTCACTGTCAGCTCCTGCTGGGCATCTGGGTCCATCCTCTGTTTCTTCCTGCTCGTTTTTGTCGTCTTTTCCTTCAGCTCTTGTCTTGGTGCTTCCTCTAAATTAAACAGGAAAACAAACAAAAAATCATTTAAAAACAGGCTTTTAATGTATTTTCATGATCAGGCCTTTAACTTCGCTCTTAAGGCGCACAGCAACCTCTGGTTAGGGGGAAATTGTGAAATTGTTAGTTGTATTGGAACCTTGCAGAAGGCACCACAGGAACCACTACAATTGATGTGGGTTATTTCGAGGCATGCATGATCTTCTAAAGAATGAAATTGATAAGTCTGGACAGTTAGTTGTGTTGCGGGAAATAATGGCAGGTTTCAAGGTATCGCTGCAAAGCCAAGATAAGCAATGTAGACACCATAAAATATCAGACATTTGTTACTTTGTAAAATGTTTGAGTTGTTGAAACCAACCTTTCATATTCTTAAAGAATTTCTCCCCTGCCTTCTTAGCTCCCTTCTCGAGGTAGTACTTGGCTGGGATGAGGTTGACCATCCTCTTGAAGTATTCATTCTTCTCCTTCAGGCTCTTCCGGAGGGCGCTGTCATCCCCCATTGTGTCAATGTGGTTATTTGTCATCAGATTTCGGTCCAAGAGGTAGTCCACTCCTTTGACAATCAAGTGGTTGAATAACGTTCTTATGTATGTTTCTCTTGCTACTGCAAGTGTTCTTCCATGGGCTAAATTGTGAATTCTGAAAACACAGTACAAGAAAGATAAATTAGTTAATTTAATTTTATTTGTGCGCTGGTCAAATCAAATGATTGAACTTTTTAATTTTACAACTATCTGTCAAGGACTCAAGGAAATGTTTCTCCCAAAAGAAAATTGGCAGTTATTTATCTATTACACAGATTATTAGCACACAATGAAAAAATGTGTAGCTTTTATATTTTTGTTTACTTTTCCTTATTAGAAAATTAATTGTTGAAAATGAAATTGAAGTTTTGGCTTAGCTAGCATTTTTTCTTTTCCTCATTTTTACAAAAGAAAAGCTCATCCCCAAAATTGTTCTTCACTCGGTGAACCATTGCTCTAACTATACACTGTGCCTGTTATAGTACAATTTCTATGCACATGGACGATCTTCAATGATGATCATCCCCCCCCCCCCCCACCAAACTCAGTGTCATTTGTGTCGGAAATACACGACACTCCCTTTAACATCACATCAACATTGCACATGTGTGTGATTAACAAAATCATAAGTTTCTACTAGACGGAAAATTCCGATCCCAAGAGTAATTTGATTTGATATTAATCATAGTTACCTACAAAATAAAATACCAATATGACTCTTACCCATTGAAAAGACCTGGAACACTAGCTCGCCACTTAAACCATTTATTTAGCAACCTTTTTAACTTGGCCACTTCAAAGGTGCGCTACCGAATTTACACACACGCACGAAATTGTTCAGTCCACGTGTTAGACTTAATCGTTGAGGGCGCGCTAATAAACAGCTGATATTATATTAAAGGGAATATGCACAGAAATTTGTTATAAATTGTCTCTCAATTTTAAATATTACGAAAAGTGTGGACATTTATTTCTTCAACGAGTATAAAATAAAGTTAAATTAACCAATGCATTTCGTGTTGCTGCAAAGTGCATATTATATGCACTACTTTATTAGTAATCACTATGGACTATAATTTCACGTTTCAATAAACCTTTAGTAGTTTGATTTTTTTTTAATGTTACCAGCAGAATGATACAAATCAAATGCCATAATTATTTTGTAAACAACTTAATTTATAGATAGGCCTATTTATTTCAATTAATTTCAAACAAATCTCAATAACTAAGTTTGTTTTCTTTCTTCTAGAACCTCAACCCCTTCTTCTAAAAACTAAATTTATTGTTTTCAAAAAACAAATAGTTAGGTTACAACTCATTTAGTTCCAATAATAAAATTTAAAAAATCATATTTTGTTCTTTTTACAAGGAATTAAATAAAATAAATTGTAATCTTAAAACAAACCTGTAACCTTGTTAAATTAAAAAAAGATAAAACACAAGTCATCTGACATCGCAATTTGTTTATAATAAACCAACTGTTTTCTTTTTCCATCCTTTGGATTAAATATGCATCACCAGATTTTTGTTTAACTTAAAAGTTTGTTTTAGTATGGTTCTTCAATGAAACCAACTCATCAATTGTTTTGTAAACAAGTCTCGCTTTTAAATGTTTGTTTCTTTCCACAAGATTCTTCTTTAAAATTCAATTCTTTTATCAAATAAAAAAGACACAAGGGAGAACTGGCTGAGTTAGTTTGTTTTGTCAACAAATTTGCTTAAAACTCATTTAATTCAAATGATTAAACAAGTTTTCTTTCTAGAAGAAATCAAATGTTAATACAATGTTTTTCTTTAATACAAACCTAAAATCTTGTAAAATTAAAAGATAAACACTAGCCATCTCCCTTCGCTATTTTTTTTTATATGATAAATTGACTTATTTCTTTGTCTTTTTCTGTCCTTTGGATTGTTTGCCAACCTCTGCATCACCTGATTCACGTTTCCTGTTTTTCTTCTTGTCCTTGAAAGAATGAAAAAGATTAAAAGGATGTGAGAAGCATTTAATTAATACTTAATTGTTAAGTAAATCAATTTATCATACTTGTAATCGCAAATTGGTGTTCTACTTACTGGTGAGTTTGGCAGCTGTCCTGTTTTGGGTTGAAACTTCTTCAAATCAGCACTAAAGAGAACCTAGAAAGTAAAAAGTTACAGATCTTAAATGATAAGCCAGCAATGTTTCTGCAATGTTTGTGTTTTCAGGCGAAAAGAAATGTACAATTTTTTTCCAGGAGGTTAAGGATGGGGGGGGGGGGGGGGGGGCAGTTTGGTTTTATTGTGACTTTTTTCTAGTACTTTCTTGTCCTTACAAGCTTTATTGAAATCAGTCAAGTGAATGAAGAACATGGCCTCTAGAAGCCTTTGACCTATATTAGCTATCCCATCTCCTTTTGAATTGATTTCTTATACTTACAGAATGAGCCCATCCAGCGTATTCCCCAAACAGAGCCCTGAAGAACTCTCCAACTTCCTTGTACACCTTGTCAGTCAGGGACTTGGTCTTGTGAAGGGTTGGGATGTAGTCTCTACATGCAATCTGCCATACATGTGTATCTACTGGGATGGCGTTAGGTTTATCCATTGACATCAAACAAACACAGTCAGCAACCTGAGAAAATATTTGTTTAAAGGTAAGACAAAATTCATTAACACGAACAAAAAAAATGCAGACAAGCAAACTAGCTAAGCAAACTGTGAGGCAGTGGGCCATTTGCAACAGTGTAAACATTATGGATTTTTTGCTGTGACCACCGTTAGCCTTTCTATTTCTTCCTCCATGGTATCACAGACGCCTTTCGTCTCCTTTCGTACAAATTAAAGGAGTCTGTGATTAGGGCTATCTGTGTGACCGGGCTTTTGCTAAGCATGGCTTTTATGTGCTGAGCAAGTTTTTGTGCTTACAGGCTTAATGAAATAGACCATTAAGCTCCGCCCCATTGCGTACTGACCAATCACAACCCCTGATTGTACAACCAAAAGTCTGACACTATAAAGTCCGACATGCTTGTGCGTATGATTGGCACGCGCGACAGAGTTGTGCAGAATGGCATTGGAGCCTTATGGATTGTTGTATTGTTATTCAATCCACATCCCTTGATTTGATGATCTACAACAAATTAGTTAATCCACAAAATGAGTTGCTACCTTTGCTCCCACACCAGGTAGTTTCACCAACTCTGCATGCGCCTCCTCATACTCCAACTCTCTTATGCTCTCCAACCATCCCTTCGGCTGTTTCTCAATAAATTTAGCAGTCTGACTGATGAACTTCGCTCTGTACCCGAATCCTTTATCTCTTAACACTTGCTCCACACCATCCTGTGCTAAGGCCTCAGCCGTTGGGAAGGTGAACCATGTCGTACCATCCAAGACTGCAAGTTCCTTCCCGTAGAATGAGCAAAGTTTATCCACCATGCCTGTGATTCGAGAGATGTTATTGTTTGATGAGCAAATGAAGGAGAAGACATTCTCTGTTGGGTCTTGGCGAAGTACTCTTACACCGGGGAAGTTTGGAGCAACCTTGGTGTTGAAATTGCTGTCTGCAGCTTTCCATTTCTTGTAGAGTTTCTCAAGATTTACGCTGAGCTGGAAGTAGTCTTTCAGGATAGTTGGGTAGTCGTCTCCAAGGGTTAGGGTTGTATCTTTTTTCTCTTCCTTGATGAATTGAACTACTTTTGTGTCCCCATCTTCCACTTTTCTTGTCTCCTTTTTAGCAGGCTGTTTTAGCTTAGAACCCTTCTTTGGTGGAGGAACTTCCTGTTTGATGCGCACACTGTTGTCTGGTTCTATTGCATCTGAAGGATGGACTTGGTAAAGAATTTCATCATCAGTTTGTTTTAAGGTCCAAACTCTACCAGCCAAGACACTCCTCCAAATACCTGGTTGAATTTCCTTCCATCTGAAAAAAGAAAAGGGTGGTTGATAAAGATGCACTTAGTATTGTAGCTTTAGCAGATTATGCCAATCATTAAATGTGAATGGCTGTACATGTTAATTATTAATATCTAAGATAAAGAATAAATACATACAAATCAGCAGGATAAATAAATAAAAGTAAAAAATGAAACAAGAAAATTAATCCTAAATTACCTGAAACTTTGACCACAAGCTAGTGTTATATCCAGTCGCAGTTCTGATATTTTGCAAGGCAGAGACCGCCAAGCACTTGCCATATTTATCTAGAATTTGTGCTATAAAATGATAAAATTACGACTACAAAACAAGTGTTGAATGCAGACAAACGTAAACACATTCCACACAACAACACGTGCACACTGCTGCAGCCTTTTTATGTGACCTTTTAGTGAACTGTGACCCAAGACATGAATTATTCATTATTTTAGTTATCCTTGTATTCATTTTGAAACTGCACTCGACCCCTCGTTATGTTATAACGAAAATGGCGTAGCGCGCGGGGACGATATTGTTTCATTTGGTAAACAACTATTCAGAAAGGTTGTCGTCGTGGCTACACACAGTACACGGTCAACGAATATGGCGGCTCTCTAAATTGCACAAACCCATCGTACAAAATCGTGCTATAATTGGATCTACTGGACAGGAAATTAAGAGTTCTTTGTGTAAGTATGTCTCTTGTAAATTTAGTGTTATATGAAGTTATAGGAGCAATAGTTTGATGTATATGAGATATATTAAGGGGTGTTTTGTAAGCTCTTTTAGGCCGCGTGTTCGTGCCCGGTCGGCCGACCCGACCCGACCGTGCGGCACGCATATAGCGGGGCGGGAGGGGAGGCAACCGTTCGTCCCCGCTCTCTGCGTGCAAATTGAGACCGCTGCGCTGAGTGGGCGGATTCGTGGCATTGTGCCCATGGTTTGCCATCATTCTGCCTCAGCTGCGTATACCAATTAGGCCTACCCTGCCTCTGTTGAATTGGCCGCTGTACCTGGAACCTGTATAAATTAAATTTATATTATTAGAATAGTATTATTAGTACGTAGTATATGTTCAGTCAGTCACTGTCAGTGCAGTTGTTATAATGAGCTGTTCTTTTTCTCAATGACTTTTGTTTTGAACTTAATTTAATTAGTTCTAGGTATTAAGCCAAACTAAGTGAGTTACGTTTTTCCCTTAAAGCCATTGGACCCTTTCGGTAAACAGTATTGTCCAAGGCCCACACTTTGTGTACCACAACTTCTATATCAAATAACAAACCTGTGAAAATTTAGGCTCAATCGGTCATCGGAGTCGGGAGAAAACAACGGAAAAACCCACCCTTGTTTCCGCGCGTTTCGCCGTGTCATGACATGTGTTTAAAATAAATTTGTAATTCTCGTTAACGAGAATTTATATTGTTTTGCTGTTTTCTCAAAAAGTAAAGCATTTCATGGAATAATATTTCAAGAGAAGTCTTTCACCATTGCCTTCTGTAAACCCTGTAAGTTATTTGTAAATCTGTGAACTTTTTTTTTTTTTTTCTGAACCGAAAGGGTCCAATGGCTTTAAAGTTATCTTTCTTAAAAAAAAAATTGTACACGAATAATTCAAAACCAAATCAAATGGTTGTTAAATCTTATAAAACACATCCTTCACTCATCCCTGAGAAAGTTTAACATGTTAAAACCAATGTACTCGGTCAAGTTGTTGTGTGTTTGGTCCCATATTTTGTCATCAGGTCATTATATTTTAGGTAGAATGAAAACAAATCCCATAATCCTACAAATCTGTCTACTTTTCCAGATAAAGGTAATGCAGCCAAGGGAAACATGCCATAAACAAAGTTGTCAGCATTGTGAAAGAGGAACAGTGCAACTCTTCTCACACAAGAACAAGAGTCTTTTCTCCTGGAAATAGATAAATTCACTGAGTGAAGATGTTTACTATCCACCATCAGCCCCAGCTCGCCCTATGGCTCAGGGAGAGAGAAAAACCCCAGAGGTTGCGGTCCATCATGGAGAAAGAACGAAAGAGTGAATTCCTAAGACACGCAGAAGAAAAAGGATACCTGACGTCTCCTGATAAAGATTACTTGTTGAAGAGGGGGAGTGGCAAGACCAAGAAAGATAAATCATTGAAGAAGACACAGTCAGTGTCGGACATTCATCTTGTTAAACTCTCCAGTGTTCATCTCATCAACATAGGACAGATTCAGTTGCTCACCAGGCTCAAGATTTGTATCCTCCCTGGGAATTACATCACTAGCTTTGTTGCTCTTGCCAACTGCCCGGAGCTGGTGAAACTTGATCTTCATAGCAATCAGATCTCGACCCTGCCAGGGCCGGAGTTCTGGAGATGTCTGCCGAATCTGAGGGTTGTTCATTTGCATAATAACAGTATTGGGAAGTTGGATTGTTTGCAGCATATGGGGGAGGCGGAGAACCTTCATGTTTTAACGCTGTATGATACGCCAATCAGTTTGAAGAAAACTTATAGACATCATGTTGTCAACAGGTAGGCATAAATTGTGATTTTATTTCATCTGTGAAATCACACAGATTCATACAACTGTAGGACTAAACTTCCTCATAAAAAAAATGTAACAATTTTGGTACCCATAACTTTTTCTGGTTAAACCAGACCTTTTTATCTCACTCTTTCTTCTTTCTTTCTGTCCTATTTCACTCCACTGCAGGAGAAAACGTCGGCACCAATTCTCAATCTCACTCTTCCTCAGATGTCTATCTAAGTTATGTCCCTATCATAATTATGTCCCTAGTTCATCTCTCCATCTTCATTTTTGTCTCCTGCTTTTCCTTGTTTGGCTTCTTCATGCCACTCTTTTGTTTGCTACGTGTTTCTGTTTTGTGTGTGTGTGTGTTATAATCTTGTATAAAACGACTTTAGTGAGAGAATAGAGTGAAAAATAACATTTTTATTTTGCCCAACAGCATCTGGTCCTTGAAGGCTCTTGATTATCACGTTATCTCAGATGAGGAGATCATTGAGGATGCATCTTTCGGGAGTCACTTTTCTACGATGAATCCAGCCTTCCACTACAACCCTGTGCCTCATTCCAAAAAGGTATGTATGCCAATCTACAAATTTATGAAAGTTTAGATACTAGAAGGAAATGCTCTGCATCAGAGTTGATTTATTTTGCCTGGCCTTGATTTATGCTCTTTGATTTTCCCTTTCTTTGTTTCTTGATGGTAAATGTATACTTTAAGAAATTTGTGATGACAGCATGTTGTTAATCTCTCTTTTGAATAGAATAGTGGTTCAGAGGGAACTGGTAGCCATATAAATAATCTTTGTACACTTCATTGAACACACCATAGAAACTTTTTCGATGGCTGAAATATTATAAAAACATCTGGCCTGGGAAAAATACTTAGATTTGTTTTCGTTTTGGTTTTGTGATGATTTTTTTTCTTCTTTCCAACCCCCACCTTCTTCTTTCTTGACCTCCCCTTCTAATAATCTTTGGGTTTATCTTCATTACAGGACAGCACATTTGAGGATGAGATGGCTTTAGTGTTACACGTCTTGAAGGAGGTTTCCAGCATCCAATCTCATCACTCACCAGTTCTTATCATCCAGAAGAGCATAAGAGGCTTCCTTGCAAGGAGACATCACAAGTTGCTCTTTGACACCAAAATATGGTATGTAGAAACTTCCTTCCTTTTAATAAAATGCAGCTTTTCAAATTCTACACTTCTTTAAACACCTTCAAGAAGTCTTTCGTATAATTAATGTAAGATTGGAAGTTGGAGGGGGGCGAGGTTGAGAAAGAAGAGGGTGGGGTTTGGAAAGAATTTAATTAAAATGGCCCATCACCGACATTTAATAAATTGACACGGAAACAAGTTTTTATTTTCCTCTTCGAGATGTTTCATAATGATGGAATGACTTAAATTTTCTTGAACAAAAACAATTTTTTTTTTTATAAACATCATTACAGTGAGTATGAGCCTGCTCTTGTAGAACTTTTTTTCTATCTACATTTGTTCTGTAGTAAATGGTAAATTTGACTTTTTCTCCAATATTCCCAATTTGCAGGGCTTCTGTCTGCATACAGCGATATTGGCGAAGCTTCAAGGGGCTAGAATGGAAGCCCCGCCCTACACCTGCCACGCCCACAAAACCCCAAATTGAGCCTGCCACTATCATCCAAGAAGTTCCGGTAGTATCTAAAAGGGTGTCACCAGAACCACCTAATGCCCCTTCTATCACTGATGGCTCTACTATCACCCGAATTGACTACGACATGTATCTAGCAAACAGGCGACCTGGTTCAAAGACTCCTAGTATTGTGTCTTCAGTTGTGCCTGATAAGAAACAGTTACATCTGGAGGAGACACGAATGACTGGGTACTCTGATGACAAGGTAGGTTGAACATGTTCTTGTCATACTTTTCTTTTGTTTTAAATTGTGGTAATTGTCAAAGACCAGTCTTCTCACTTGGTGTATCTCAACATAATCATGCATAAAATAACAAACCTGTGAAAATTTGAGCTGAATTGGTCGTCGAAGTTGCGAGATAATAATGAAAAGAAAAAACACCCTTGTCACACAAAGTTGTTTGTTCCAGATGCTTGATTTCGAGACCTCAAATTTGTTGAAAATTTATTCTTTCTTGAAAGCCGTTTCTCCCAATGTTTTATACTATCAACAGCTCTCCATTAGTCGTTACCAAGTAAGGTTTTATGCTAATAATTATTTTAAGTAATTACCAATAGTGTCCATTGCCTTTAACAGATTCGAAAGGAGAAATCTTTTCTTTTAAAGTGAACTAGTCACCAAATCAATCCATGAGAAAACACAAAAGAAAAGTTAAATTTGCCTAGGGGATAATTCTTATATTTGGTTTGACCCTTACACCGATGTGTGAAATTAGGATTTCCCAAGCTCTGTGAAAAAAATCACAGGCATTTTACTCGGGTACAGAGCTTGGGAAAGTTCCAAGTATACAGTACTACACACATTGGTGTAAAAATAACGCCAAATAATATTCACAAGAAAATGTTTTATAGTCTGCTAATAATTACATTCCATTTGTTTTAACAGGAAACCAATCTGAGTATGCCTGCAATCTCAGTATCTCCAGGAGTCAGTGAGCCGTTCTCCACCATGAGGAAGCGCACCAACCTCCACATTGACCTCACCAAGCTCCAGACAGATTCAATGTTTCAATCAGAAGAAGCCAGTCAGGCCATCGTCTTTGAGACAAACCTTGATGAGGGCGTGAGCTCCTTCTTGGGCTTGAGTAAACCCAGAGAGCAAGGTGTCGAGCCCATCAAGAGTATGAAGAAACACAGACATGAAAAACAGCAGAAGGATCGGAAGAAGAAGGAGTTTAAGACAGTGAAGCAGATGCTTGGGCCATTACCAAGTAGCCAGTTAGAGCGGGAACGTGAGGAGGAAGTTGATACAGATGATGAGGAGACAGTGATAAAGTTCCGCCTCTCTGGGCTGAAGTCTGTTTTGCATGATGTGGATTTGCTTCAGGAGCTCTTGATTTCAAAGCGTGAGGTTGGACAAGATATAAGACACTCCCACAAAGATGTTATTGATCGGACTTTACGCGAGACAAAACAGAAACCAGTCAAGTCAAAATCTATCAATGCTGATCAGAGACTGTTTGCTAGAGTGCAGGGCACAATGGGAATGTCTTGTCTACGCGCCGTCCAGCAGGCATACAGAGATCGGGCGAAAGCAGAAAAACTTGTCTCAACAGTTGACAAAGTGACAAACTTACGTGAGCTCAGAGAGGCTTCCAAACAGCAGGCAAGGAACTTCTTAGAGGAGAAGCGTCTCCAGGCCATCAAAAAGAAAGACAATGATGCAAACGATAACATTGAGGCAATTGAGAGGCGAGTCAACCATGAGAAAGCTCAGAGAGAACGAAGAAAAGAAACCCGCTTGAAATCTCGTGAGCTCTCTAAGAGCTCTCTGAGAGACAAATCCTTCATGGTTGACTTTACTGGTCAACATACCTCAATCTCAAATGCCCTGATCAGACATGACCGCCAAGCAAAGGATGATTTCACTCTACAAAGTCGTCAGAACCAGGTAGATGGTGAAAGAGACTGCAACAAACACCAGTTAGACCTTGTCAAACAGTACCTTGAGCATCGTCAGATGATGCGCCAGGCACAAAATGCTGTTGAGAAATCTGCCTTAGACACCCGGATGCTTCAGGAGGCCAATGAGCGACTGATGGAGGCTAGAAATCGCATCGCTCAACAAAAACAGAAAGCCAAATCGGTTCAGGCTTTTTACCCTCTCCCTAAGACAGCTACTGACCCAGTCCTTCCCCCTGTTAACCAGGAGGGCAAACCAGACCGCTTCCATACACTCATTGCTATGTATGAGGGTAGAGTTGGCAACCACCCCACTGTGGTCGGTAGCACTTGATTTGAAAAGAGTCATAAAAAACTCTGTTGCCATAACAAATCCATCCAAAAATATTTCATGTACATTTATATCTATGATAGCATTTTTTTGTACAGAATTAATTTTATGAAATCTATAACTTTTTTGCATGTAACCATTTTCTTGGTATTTTCCAGAATAACAACTGAAATACAAAATACTGTCAAAGATCATGTATCTTCCAAAGGTTCCACCTAGGTATTTTCATGGCCAACTATATGTCTGCAAAAAACAGGGTTATTGTTACAATTTACAAGTATTTGTCCATATAAAATGTATATGGAAGGCAAAGTAGCAGAAGCAAGTAAAAAGTATTTTTCTCAGGTGGATTTTCAGCATTAACTTCATCTTTAACACATTACATATTTCTTTGCCCTTGAAAATTTAAGTTACTGAAATCTTTTTGTGAATCGAAGAAGTTTAAATTCACACAGTTATTTGTATCAATTATTAGAACCGAATGGAAGTTATACAGTTTTAACTCGCCCCTTGAAATGTTCAACCTAAAAGTTAAACTTTTCCTTATAGAGGAGGCCTTAACCAAGAAGTAAACGCGTTGATGCCCCTGCTCTTTCAAAAACAAAGCATCAATCGGGCCTGCATCGCATACATATATTTACTTGTTTTCTATTCAGTATACTTGAAATGTACGTTAAAACATTTTAACATTTTGTAAGCACTTAAATTATTCTTGCCTCTTGACTTTAAAGATGCTTTGTTCTTTCAACAGGTATGTTTTTAGTTTTGGGTTAATTCGTACAACACAAGAAAACCGTTACAACAAAAAATTCTTAAAGGGAAGGGTATACTTTTTGTAGCTATCATAGACGAGTATCCTCACTTGGTGCCTCGAACATATTCCTAACTTTACAAACCTAACCTGGCTCAACCAGTCATCGAAGTTGTAAGAACATATTGAGAGAAAAACACCCCTGTTGCAAAGAGTTTTGTGCTTCCAAATGCTGGAGAAAGTCTTCCTTGCCAGAAAGTTCATGCCTGAAGCCTTTCTCAGATTAAAAAATGTTTGTGAAACATTACCTCTAAAACTAGACAATGTTTGTAGTATCAACAGCTCCCCAGTACTCTTGAATATTTACAGTTGACAGTCTGTATGTGTAAAACAATATCCTATGTTGACGCTTTGCTGAGAAGTTTAACTTGAAATGTTTTTGTTTTAAATAAATTGTATGTTATTGCTTCAATATCAATCTTTAGATGCTCAATATATTTGTTAACATTTTTTTAACAAGCGGTTTCGGTTTTTTCATTTTGGCAAGACATTGTATACCAGCATTGTATTATCATATTAAACACATTTTTATATTACAAAGTATACACATGTATTGAGAAGATTGAGTCATTTATTAAGGTTTTCATTTTGGATGAAACTGCAGCTTTCCTTCCGAAAATACTGCATGTCTTCCTTGGGAAGAAAATAAGGATCAGTGTGAGACCATAATAGTTTATTCAGTCGACTGCACGTCTCGGAAGACGCTGAAAACTTGTTAGTTCCAGTACACTGTTCCTTGGGACGGTGTCAGATGCAATTGTGTCCGCCATGCAATACTGTCCGCTCCGGACACTTTCGCATATGCAATCGTGTCCGGAGCTATGCAAAAACCGTCCGGCGGACATGTACATGACTACATGTTCGCGCTTAAGCGAGCGTGCTTGCACTGATGAACCTATGTATTTTTTCATGCAGCATGAATATTCACGTATTTTTATGATTGCAGCGAATACCCAACGGCCGAGTATTTCTCATGTCATTCATAACATGCACTTAGCTTGTAAGAAAATGGCGAACGTATTCCGTTTACCAAGGGCGTTTAATTTACTGCAAGGACGGTTTTGCACGGGGGCGGACACAACTGCATATGCAAATGAAATGTGTCCGGGCACAATTGCATTATGCAGCAGCGTTCGGGCGGACACGATTGCATATGCAAAACCGTCCGGCGGACATTATTGCATATGCAATAATGTCCTCCGATAGTATTGCATAGGGGACATAATTGCATGTGACACCGTGCGAAACACAATATTTTTGTTCAGTCACGTAAATAACTAGAAGCTTGGTAATTCCATCGCGCTAGTTCGAAAATACTTGTTGTTTTGGGGTTTTTTGGTGGTGGGGGGGGGGGGACTTTAGTATCTTTGCGGAATACAGGTTTTCAGGTATGGACAAATAGTGTTGTCATTCTGGTGAGCCATTTTAATAACATAGAACATTCTTTCGTTGACGTTCCAGAGTGACTGAATAAACTGTTGGGTCAACCAGTTGGACTACTTTGGTTATTAAAGGGAAGATGGTGGGAAAAGTGGGAGAGGGGAAAGGGTGGGGGGAGATTATGGCATAGGGGATCAGTTGTCTTGTACCCATTCGGTATACATGTATAAACAACAAACAAGATGTACATGTACACATTCATCGAGATATGTCCTTGAGCAGTTCCATTACTGTTTTGTACCCCAAACTCGGAGCGGGTGGCTTTTGTCAAAGAATCATTGAACCGTTTGTTGGTTTTGTTCAGTTTTGGGAATAATATGATTTGGAGAGTGCACGGGGTCAATGTTTTATTTAGTCGAGGATGACGTTGGATCGTGTTGTTAACATTCCCATAAGGAGAGAGTGGTCTCGTTATTTACAGGAATATTCTTTGAGGCTAAACGGCACTTTCTGAGAGTAGTATAAGAGCAGGGAGTCTACCACTGTCTCATCAATGAATTTCAGACAGGCCCTTGTGGTGCTGATGGTATCTTTAGAATTGGTGGTTTATCATCAGGTCAGTAATGGAGGATTAATTCTGTCCATAGTTTGTGTGATTTGCCATTGTAACGCCTATACCATTGGCCGATTTCAACCCTAGATCGAATTGAAGCTTTTATTTATTTGAACTAAATGTGTAATGTTTGAAAGTCTGGGCTATTGGAGTTAGACACTGCTTTCCGGTGTCGCATGCAATTATGTCCCCTATGCAATACTATCTGGAGGACATTATTGCATATGTCCACCGGACGGTTTTGCATATGCATCTTGTGTCCGCCCGGACGCTGCTGCAAAATGCAATTGTATCCGCCCGGACGGTTTTTGCATAGATCCGGACAGTATTGCATGGTGGACACAATAGCACCTGACACCGGCTCCAATATCTTCATCTCTTGATAGTATACAAATAACTTATTTCCCATCTGTGAAATTTGTTATAAAGCAAAGCATTGATTAACTTTATGAACTCACTTTTTGTGAGACTAAAAATAGTTGTTTATTGGTCTTTGCAGGTGTTTTCTTTTCGAGTCGGTCGTCAAACTCGGCTCGGGAAATACACTAGACCTAAAGGTAAGTTTTGAATTATTTGAATTCTTTAATCCGGAAGTCGCAGGTCCAAGTTACTTTAACTTTTTCAACCCCAAATTACTATGGTAACGTGGTATATACCTCCTTCTTTCAGATCCTATCGTATCCAGCTCGCATGATTTATCGACTGCTCCCATACAGCCAATATTTTTGACACTGAATGTAGTTGTTGGTGCGAGTTGCTATGGATACCACGGAGATGACACGCAACATTATGTCATGGAAATGATGAATGTGGTAAGACCCATATTTACATAAACAATTATCAAAATTTGTCTGGCAAAAAAATACATTTATTTCATAACTTAATCAAAACAGCGAACTTCACGCGCCTGGGCCATGCCGTCATTTTGGGATTCAAAATTCGCCATTTGGGAGTAAAAAGAACAAACCGGAATTGACCCCCATCGGGCGTCTCCCAAAATGGTGGAAATGACAGATGTGCACTTTGCAGTGGTGCGTTCCGCAATAATGTTATGCCTGTTGAAGAGTGTTAGTTATTTGCGTCCTTTGTTGCAAAATAAACATTTTTTTTAATTGGTACACCTGTTTTATTCTCATGTTATAGGCTGCAAGTTTATGGCACAGTCAATCAATGAGTGTGAAAGTCAAACTGTTAGTCGGCAGATTCAACGTCATGAAAGAAAACGAGGTTCGTCAATACTTTTTTAGGTGTAATTTATTTACTATTGAAGAATTGTTTTCATCAAGACACACTTTTTTGTATTTTGTCATTATACAACTCAAAATCATAATGAAATTAATTGGGTTTTAAGGTAGAGTTTTCCCATAATTATGTAGGACAATTTGGAGGCTACAGATAACGCCAATGTGTTATTGAGGAAGTTCTGCGAGTGGCAACAACAATCGACAGACGTTGTAAACCATCTTGACGTTTCGATTCTGATCACAAGGTGTGTATGAAAAAAAAAAACATTTCATCATTTCGTTGTTCACTATCGACTCGATCTAGGCTACACCTTTTATCAATAAAGGAATGATGTTGGAGAACCTTACCCTTTTTTGATTAGGTTGGTTTCTTTTAAACTTTTCGGATCTCGTTTGTCTGCTCTTGAATTTTTAATGAATCAGAAAATGGTCGAGATGTGACGTCATTAATTTCTTCAAATTATTTTTTGGGTGCGGTTAACTTTTAATGGTTTTTATTTATCATCAGACGTGATATTCACATAGGTGGAAACTACGATGCAACGGGAATCGCTTATAATAAAGGTGCTTGTGATTCAAGGTATCACTGCGCATTGTGTGAAGATAAGAGTCCAATGGTCCTATCACACACCATAGCACATGAACTTGGGCACATGTAAGTAAACAAAAAAATAGTTCAAAATACATTGTACTTCAAATTTTGACACAAATCTAGAATAGAAGGAGATTTTTAGAGACACAAACAGCTTAATGCCGATTTCCAAGCAGTGGCAAACGAGTATTTTGTGAAAGTTTTTGTTTTGTAATAATTGTCAGTTTTTATGAATACTAATGTTGGGAAAGGTTCAAATAAAATATTGTCAACAATGCAAATGAATCACCTTTGAATAATTTATTATGTCCATGAGAGCTTGCTAATAAATCTTGTATTTTGTTTTCAAAGATTGACAACATTTCCAGTATAATTCATCAAAACAATTACCTGCTTTACTGTCCACAATGTAAAAAAAACCGGTGTCTACCCCACAGTTTTCCCAATATTAATATAAAATCTTGAATTGTGATCACAAAATAATGAAACTTATTTCAATTCGGGTGATACCATTATTCCAGCCTGGGTATTCGGCATGATGGTGACCGTAATGAATGTCCTGATCGGGTTTTTATCATGAGTGGTTACGCCACTGAGGGACATCGGACCTTCGTCTGGTCGCAATGCAGTCGCCAAGCAGTGAGGCAGTTTCTTAGGTTTGTATTATCGCCAAGATGGACCAAACTTGTTGCAATTCCAGAAGAGGAAAGGCAATTGAATAATTTGTGTACCAATCCTGTACTTTGCGTTAAAACACTCGATATTATGGTTGCTAAAGTGAAAAGAATACTTTCAGACAA
The DNA here is from genome assembly GCF_902459465.1 of Asterias rubens. Classification (NCBI taxonomy): domain Eukaryota; kingdom Metazoa; phylum Echinodermata; class Asteroidea; order Forcipulatida; family Asteriidae; genus Asterias; species Asterias rubens. The sequence goes on from NC_047080.1 coordinate 875,010, forward strand.
CCTACCTTTTGAAAGTCAAATTTTTGTTTAAAAAGTCAAATCGTTTTTGAAACTTCTCTAAAGGAAAACGAGCGGTCTAGAATTGATTGCAATTTTTATTTTTTATTTTAAAGCTCAAATCGTGCCAGTTGCTTGAAGAATCAGAGCTCATCATTCCAAGGTTTCCCAGGTCATATGCCCCTGGCCCTGGACATCAACGCGACGCCCGGCCGTATCTACGACTCGGACTACCAATGCAAGATGCTCTATGGGCCACTGGCTACCACATGCAGTGACTGGAATATACAGGTAAAAATTTGTAATTCTTTATCAAAACAAGCATTAATTTGATAAACTCGGCATATTGCAAACAAAGTCTCTTGAAAGTATATTGAAAGAAAATGATATTAGTTTCTTAGGGAATAGTGTATTTTTATATTTAAAAAATGTTTGATCTTCAGAAGTTCTTTATGTTGTTATTTTCATCTTGCAGATGATGTGCAGAAAACTTAAATGTTTTGTACGAGAAAGAGGGTCTTCATGTTTAACCGACGGGAGGCCGGCGCTTCAAGGAACTCGGTGTGGACCATTGATGGTAGGCATCGCTTTCTCAGATTTCACCAACCAAGAATTGTTTAGATAATATCTTTTTACCACAATAATATTTAGACTTTTGTGACTCGTTTCAACCCGAACGGAATCCGTAAAGAAAGGCTGAAGCCATTTTCATTTCCGCTTTTTCAATAAGCCATTTTCATTTCCGCTTTTTCAATAAGCCATTTTCATTTCCGCTTTTTCAATAAGCCATTTTCATTTCCGCTTTTTCAATAAGCCATTTTCATTTCCGCTTTTTCAATCTATTTTGTTAAGAAAAGATACAGGCTAAAGGCTCCTTTTCTTCGTGCTTTTTAGCAATAATTTGAATTTAAAAAAAGAACTTTACGTAATTAAAGGAATGGTATTTTTGCCTTTACAGTGGTGTTCTAGAGGGTTCTGCGTTCCTTGGTTGCCACAACAAACTAACGGACAAGAAGAGTCTAAGACAGGTCCAAGCAAACCGGACACCCCGATGCACTCGCGCTGCTCAGAGCTCGAATGTACTACGTTTCCTTATATGGACACACAAGCACCAACAACACAACTGCACAACCGCCAAACTTTATAAAACTGTCAAAAGTAATACATTCTTCAGAAAAAAATAATAAAATCTTATTATTTGAAATAATAAAAACCCTGATTAAAAAAAGTTATGATTCTACTTTGAATAAAAAACACACACAAAATTCAGCTTTGAAAAAATAAATAAATTACACAAACGCCTCAAGAGTTTGTTGACCATTTGAGGGCGCTGCATTGAGCCAAGTTTTGCGCACGTGCAGTCGGTGTCCAGCTGCTGTAAACCCAACCTCCAGTCGTCTGCTCGCCACTGAGTGTCTTCAGATGGAAGTCACTATTAAACTGCAAAAAACACATGGTGAGCATGGATTTTTCTTGAAAGTTTTATGTCTGGAGAAAGGTATACGTTGGTTGCTTTGGGTTAACGACTTGCAATAGTTTGTATAAGCTTTTAACAAACATTACATGCCATCACGGAGGTCCTCCATTCATGATGCCATCGACGTACTTTTTACATCGAACATATTTATTATTTAACTTTAAAAATTTGGGAAAATTTGCTACATACAGTCGGTGAAATTCAAGAGGCGCAGGGTGGAAGTTTGTGACAAAACGGTATTGCTTGATGTAGGCGTATTTGCAACGGTCTCCTTCAATTGTCTGCTCACCAAACGCCAGTTAAAATATCCGAGAATTGCAAGCGAATCTAGAATTAGAAAATTGAAACTAAAAACAATTCGCTAATCCCCCAGCAGCAACTAAAATATAACGTTTTTCGCCCTGTATGGTTTATCCCTTTAAAAAAAATATGCATTTGATCGAGGACACACAAGACAATTGTAAACATAAAAATAGCAGGGGTAAAAACTAATTTCCCAGCATTATCATGGTTGAAAAAAAATCATATAATAATATTATTTCTTTGTTTTTGCATCTTTGTGAGTGACAACTTTTGTAATGTTCTAGGGATTATTTAAAACAAATTTAAAGCGATTTTTATTTAGTAGTGGGAAGGGATTTCTCGCTTAGATAGTGATGTGGTGTGGTTCGTATGGGGGATAATGTTTGTTTAATATCATTGTTTATCCTGTTGCGTTTAGTATTTTTTAACCAGAATTAATCAAAATCATCCAGCAGGTGCATCAATTAATTAATAAAACTCATTAACTTTGCGCGGGAGATTCTACAATCCGCCGACAGAGGGCGCGATTCCTATTTAAATACCTAGTCAGATACCCTAAACCAAATTTAACGCTGAACGTATGGATGAAGTCCAGCTTGATAAATCACGTGCGTTGCATGTACAAAAAAGGCATGCTGGATCAGAATTTCTCAAAAACATGGACGGAGAGGGGTCATTTGCTTCTTCGCGAGAATTTTGCCCGCAATGTGGCTCCATTTTACCGTTTCCTGAAAATGGAACGGTAGTTATGAAATGCAAGACATGTCCTTACAAAATCAATGCAAAAAGTAAGTTTGAAATAATATTTCATGTGGAAACCGGGGCTTGTAAAGTTGTTTGTGATAGCCCCCTTGACTTGTGCGTTATTTATAAAAAAAAAAGGGTAGGCGGGGTCGGGAGGTGGCCAAGGAGGTGCTGATGATCACACCAGACTTTGTATGTTAATTACATTGATGCAAATTCAGCTCAATGACTTTGAGGAAAAGTTTCTGTATGGCGCCACCACTTTTTCTTTCGATATAAAATAATATAGGAACTTATTAACCTGAATTGATATATCCCTTTTTGTAAAAATTTGTGAAAAAGTGGTGGCGCCATACGGAAAGTTATCCGACTTTGACTCTGATGTAAATGAACTGTGACTGATAATTTGTAATTTAAAAAGAAATTAGTATTTTTATGTACATATTTTATTTATGCATTTTAATATATGATTGATATTTTTATTTTAGAAAAGAGTAGACTATAAAAACTATATATTTATAAAGTTTTCAACAATTTAAATTTTGATTTTGTTATTTACGAAACATTTGCGTACCGACCTATCGTATTTGCCTACTACTACTACAATTACAAATACTCCGTTTTACTATTTTCTTCCTCCATGGTTTTACCACTACACTACAAACTACAATTACAAATGCCGAATGTTCCGGACTGGACTGCGCTTATTTTCTGCACATGTTCGCCCTGGAAAGAAAAAATACCCAATCCGACAGTGTGTTCCAAGACGCGTGTCCATATGTTTTGTATACAAAGCACGGATCGGGTATTTTTTCTTTCCAGGAAAAATGAGTAAAATAGTGGTGGCGGAAAGTTAACCCCATTTTGACTGTCTGACTTTAGCCCACCTTGTTGAGCTGTTAATGGCTCCGCTTTTAACATCGGTCTCATCACTGTCACCATTACAGCCCACCTTCGATACATGTCTTAAACGCTAAGTTTTCAAAGGTCGCAAAATGCGAGGTAGTTTGATTGCAAATTTCTCCCATTTAAAAAAGTCCTATACTACTCCAACATACCTCATTTTATTCCTTACATTTGTGGAATTATTATGACACATAACAGGGCTTACTAAATGATGACTTTGTCCAGATGTGATGATTTGAAAATTGGTCCAAAAAATCGTGTACAAAAATTACATTTAACGTGACATGTTCTTGGGCGCTGCCATGTTTTAATGATTCTCCTCTTGTTGGGCGTGAGAAGTCAGGGCACCAGGCAAATCTTGCAAGTCATGAATATCCACAAGGTGACGTCATGATCGCTAGGCTTATTATGTGTGAGTGTACAGTAAAAACTGAATTGGTATAAGGTGACGTAGCAATGCGCTGTATCTGGAAACTACCACCGCGCACCTGAGACCGATGTTAAAAGCGGAACCATTAACAGCTCAACAAGGTGGGCTAGTCTGACTTGTGTTTTTTGGGAATGAAAGTTTCTGATTTTCAAATCTTATGATGAGGCATGGTCCGTGCCTTGATAGCTGCTGGTGTCGGGCTCTCAAGATCTCACGGAAAAGTTTCCAATGGCGCCACCACTTTTTCATTCCATATGAAATAATATACATGTAGTATCTAATTTACTAGTTGCGATGACGTCGGCAGGAGGGTTACGTTATTGCAACTACTAATTTATCTCAATGAGATTTTTTGAGTTTAAATTGCATTCCTTTCACAAATTTTCGTCAAAATGTAAAACAATTATCAGTGACAAAATTAAGCCAAATTCAAAGCTTTAAAATACTCTTTTCTTTGTATCCGCGGTGACCGCATATATAATGTTAAAAAATATCACTATCATCAGCACAGACAGCAGAATTTTGAATGAATGAAAACTCATCATTTTTCTTTCCTCTCATTATTTATAGCTGCATTACATGGTGTGGTCTATCACTCATACCTGCGTCTCAACTCTCGCAAGAATGTTGAAGGTCGTCATGAGGTCGTCAGCCAGAAAGACCTAGGACCACTGGTGAGTAAAACAATGGCGTTTTATCTTAGGAAATGTAAAAACTGTTGTTGTTTACATACAGAAATGTTCGTACTGTATTGATTGTTTAATTGTTACTACCACCAAAACATTTAGTTTTATTTTGTTCTTTCAGAGGTTACAAAAGAGATGTAAAAACATGTGAAAAGGGTTCACCACCCACAGGGAAACCTCTGGCCATTTTTAAAATTGGTTTATGAAAAGAAAAAAAAACGTACAATTGTCAAAAATATTTAGGTGGTTTATTTCATATGGTTTCTTTTGAAAGTTATAACCCCCAAAATAATTAGTTTTACCGTTTTATTTTGTATCAGGAAGAGAAAAAAAAAGAAAAAAATGAGTGTGAAAGGTTCACCACCTGTAGGGGAACCTTTGGCCAATTTTAGAATTGTTTGGAAGGAAAATGCATAACTTTATTTGATGAAAAGGTTGTATATCATTTGGTAAATTTTGGAAAAATAAATTCTTTGTGTGTACTTGTTTGTTTTATTTCAGAGGTTTTATATTTCTTCCCTATGAAAACGGCATAATTCAGTGATAAAGGGTTCGCCACCCGTAGGGAAACCCCTGGCCTATTTTTTAACAGTGTTTAGTTGAAAACTGCGCCACTTCAAATTGAAAGGCGACATTTGGTTAATGTTGAAAAAATAACCCCCTAAATATTTTGATATACTAATAGTTTCGTTTTATTTCAGAGGTTTTATATTTTACCTGAAACAGAAAAGCAAAAATCAGTGACAAAGGGTTCGCCACCCGTAAGGAAACCCCTGGCAAATTTTTTTGGGAAATGTTTGGAAACTTGCATAGCTAATTTCGTTTTTGTATGTCTGTTTTCAGATTGACAGAGCATGTGCCAAGTGCGGTCACGATGGACTTCATTTCCACACCAGACAAACACGATCAGCTGATGAAGGACAAACCGTCTTCTATTTCTGCCCATCATGCAAGTAAGTCAATCACTACTGGTTCATACTACCTGCAAATGCAAATGCAAAATGAATTTTGACGACACAGCCCTGTTTTCGCAGTGAATGTTTTGAAGGGGTTGAACACGGTTCTACTGTTGCAATTATTCATTGTGAGTTTGTGAGAACAAAGTTTGCTTCACATTTGCAGGAAGTATGGACCAGGCTTAAGGCTTGTAGACCCTTTTAGGTTTATCATGCAACTTGCATAGATTGCACAGGGGTTAGTAGCTGTGAGGGCAGAGATAGTTCTTGTGATTTATTTAGCCAGGTCAGTACAGTTTTTCCCCCAAGTGAGGTGAGATGGTTCAAGGAATGAAGCCAAACTGGTTACAAATGCAGCCATCAGTGAAACAGAATCAAACAAAACATGCAATTGGATTTGGAAGGATCTGCGGTGGATTTCACATCGAGTTAAGACTAGTCTTATTGCGAGTTAGGACGAGTTACTCGTCCTAACTTAGGACTAGCCTTAATTGTTTAATATCTCCTAGGACTAGTTCTAAGTTAGGACTAGTACAAGTCTTAAGTTAGGACTAGTCCTAACTCTGTGTGAAATCGACCCCAGGATGGTTAGGGTCAAAGGTTAATCTTTTATGTATTGTAATGTTTTTATTTATTTTTTTATTTACAGGCATCAAGAGATTGAGTACTCCTAAGATGGCGAGGCTGAAGAGAATCAACGTCTTCGTATCAGTCTTCACCGAGAGGAACTCAAGGCAAGAGCTCACTGGATCAAGGAGATGACATCACCACCAGCGACGACTACAACGACGACCAGCTGATGCTAGAGAGATGTCTTACTGAAGAGGAGGCCGAGCATCCATCCGTCTGTAGTAATCACAGTATGGGTACTCTAAATAAGATCAGGATCCTTTATCACTAACAGTGCCATCAGGATTGTCTCAAGAAACAAAATGAGGCTTGACATCAAAATTTAGTCTGGTTCCTTTTTCAAACTTTGAGAGTTTCGGGCGGGTTTTGATCGTTACAAGGGGAACCAGACAAAATGGCCGAGCTGTGGTAAAGGTGTTTTTAAACTGTTGGTGTTGCTTACATTAGTTTGTGATAACTCATGCTGTATAGCTAGTTTAAAAAAACCGAGTACTGTGTATATAAATTGAATTGTTGACCTTCATGAATTGGTGTTGTTGATTGATCCTCCCCTTACCCCTGGGGTGGGTTGATCGATTGAAAGAACGAGCAAGACACTTGAGTGCACAACTTCTATGATGAAAGCCTTCCGAAAGAACGAGCAAGACACTTGAGTGCACAACTTCTATGAGGAAAATCCTTCCAGCTCCGGTTAGGATCATGGCATACTTTGTAACTTATGGGTCATGACAAGACTTAAATTCCCTTTTTCCTGCGAGTTGGTCATTGCACAAATGTCATCCTCGATACTGTTACTACGACACGCCTGATACATTACAGAGGCAACGTTGCCCCTGGTCATTTCCTTGGTGCCCCTTGAAATGTTCTTGCAGTTATTCCAAGAAAAAAACGTCTTGGTGCACTTGCCCTGTTTAAATGACAGAGCTGTCCTTTTCTGCTAGGGGTTTGTGTCACAGCAAACTTGAAAGCCTGCTAACATTTTTGCTAGCACTAGCAGTGGGTGTTGGTCACAGCTAACTTAGTAAAGGTTTTGTTTAGTGGCTTACTGTTGTACCCCTTCCATGACTTCCATCCCTTTATGCTAGGGATTTGGTCACAACTAACTTAATAAAGTTTTAGTTTAGTGGCTTACTGTTGTACCACTCCCATGACTTCCATCCCTTTATGCTAGGGATTTGGTCACAGCAATCTCATTAAAGTTTTAGTTTAGTGGCTTACTGTTGTACCACTACCATCATACATGACTTCCATCCCTTTATGCTAGGGATTTGGTCACAGCTAACTCAGTAAAGTTTTAGTTTAGTGGCTTATTGTTGTACAACTTCCATGACTTCCATCCCTTTATGCTAAGGATTTGGTCACAGCAAACTTCATATTGAAGTTCATATGTACACACATGACCTTTGCCCCTTCCTACCTGGGGAAATGACTGGTACTTTATACTAATCCACCCGCCATGTGACCTCTGACCCTTCCTCTGTGGGGTAAAGTTACTGTAAATCTTTGCGGCTGTATGTCAGAAATGGCCACCTGCCATTTTACCTGTGCCCCTTCCCACCTGGGGTATTTGTTGCAAAAACATAATGATAAATCTTGAACCATGTGTTGTGAATTAATTCTATAGATTTATTCATGATTGTTCATTCAGTGCATCTGTGACCCAACTTGACAAAGAGAAGAAGACTCATTGCATGACACACTTCACTCATCATTCTTGCCACACACACTTACAAAAAAATCAATTTTTGACGAAACTATTCAAATTTTTGGCTGTAAACTTTATTTTGGGACAGAAAATAGGAAATTGTGAAAATATTTGTCCTTTTTGTCAGTTTGGGTAACTGCTGCATAATATTTCTGTATTTTACATAAAGTTTTCATTTTGTCGAGACATTCCCACAAAATGAGTTCACATTACTTTATACAAAATACACATATTTTTCAGATAGAACGTTTGACTTTACTTTCCAAAATACGGAATCCTAAAAAAAATGGCAAAACTCTCATGGCAAATTTCTGGTAACGTATAAATATTTTTTAAACTTTACTTGCTTTAAAACCTCTTCTTTTCTAGATTCCCCGAAGTTGGAATATCTTAAACCGGTTTCCTCAAAATGGAAACCATTTGTTTCTTTGCATTACTAAAATTCATTTAATGTAATATTTGCTTGTGGCTCAATTTATGGGAGTGCCTCTTGTTCTATATTATGAATACTTTGATGATTGTGAAGCCAAGTACAACTTACACTCAAGACAGTTAGACAATTTCTGCAAGCAAAACACATCTTCAGTAAAGTACATTGTTGGTGCAAAAGTACAAAGCAATTGGATAAGTGTGATGCACACCTGTCCAAAACTTTAAATGAAATTGATCAAAAAGGCGATTTTTTCTTTTGATAGATCTATTTGGTAGCGTTTAGTCTTTGCATTGCTGCGACAGTAACAGTAAAACGGTTCTAAATTTCATTGAGATTTTTTGGCCAAAAATATTTGGAGATAACATTCATTATAACTCAAGGATAGTAACTGTTGTACTTGGCTGTTTTTATAATTTGAAAAATTGTGTCTTAAATTATTTGGTTACCATTCATTAAATGCTGTAGAAAGCACCACTGAACTGTAGAAGCAGCAGAGTTGTGCAAACGTGTGTGCCGGTCGGTGTGGCCAACTACTATCTGGAAAGTGTGGCGACCTAATGATCCAAGAGTTAATGGTTGGGTAAGCATTTTATTAAGTGAAATCTTGTTGATGTGGCGCTGGTAGTCTGTCTTACCGGTGTCCTACCTTACATGATTGACAAACTATTCAAACTTCTCGATCTACGACAAAAAATCAAAACCTAAGAGAGAAAGGATTCGGTTGCCTGTTGAAGTCTTTGGGGGCCTGTATCAAAAGTGTCAAGGACTGAGGACCATTGCACTTTTTTTCACTTTTTTACCTGATCATTTTGTTATCCTAAGTTGGTACCCGTCTCTCTATACTGTTCCTGTGTAAACGGGTCTACTTTTTGAGCAACTTTTCCACACCAGACATCCTCTTCTGATCTGAGGGAGCCTCTGAACCTGATGGATAGCGAAGACTTCTACCCAGATGTTGGTGCGAGGGTCGGAGAAACGAGATTCTGAACATGGCTATTCACATTTCACTCAGGTACTCAGGTGTTATACATTGGGTTCACTTGCGTTAAGAAGTTTTGACTGTATTATAAGGAGATATCAAAGATGACATTGGGATTGTGTAGGGTCCTTTATTGTAGAAGAAACATCGTCGCTTAGAAAGATGCTGTTGTGCATTATGTACTTGTGACCGATTTAGTTCTCAGCCACAGTAGGTTGTACTTACACCCCTTCGTAAGTTAGAATAGTGTTAAGATTTCAGAGTTACTTAAAACCCATATACTGCTGAACTGCTCGTCGTTTTCAGTCTACAACATTCACTATTAGTCTATTTCAGTGACTAATTTACTAGGTTGTTCATTGTAGGTTTTTACTAGATTTGTTCATTAAAACTATAGGTCTTGAATGGTCAGCTCTATGACAGATTCTGGAGTAGGTATGTTAACGACAATCACTTGAGGAAATGTTGACCGATAGACACTCCCCTTTTTCTTACAAGTCACAAATCCTGCCGTTGTGCATGCTTTGTATAAATTTGTCATTTATGTAGTACTTAGCTGCAGTAGGTTGTGTTAGTTCCTTCAGGGCATCATTTGATAATTTAAAAAAGATAGATTAACTAGTTGACCCTTTTGCTGCATGGTGACATCACTCAGGCTTTTTAAGAGACAAAGACACTAGGTCATTAATTATGTGACAGGTTCTAAAAAGAGTAGGCAAGTTTGTGATATTAAACCCAAAGAACTGTTAGGAACAATTGCAAAATAGTTTGTCAGTATAACTATTGTATTTTGTTTTAGATTTCTTTCAAACGAAACCAATTTTGTGCGACATCCAACAATGATTTAAATTCATTCATGGTAAACATGAGAATGTCTAAACATGTACTTGTACAACAGCGAAGTGTACAATGGATCAAACTAGGTGTTTATTAGCAACTTAGCAGTATTAGTGTAGACGCATTCAGTTAAACAACCAACCTTAGTAATTTGTCACATGGCTAGGTAGTTATAGGTTAAGGAAGCATACACACTTGTCCAGTATAAGTGTAGAACTATTAAGTTAAATAATTTCAAAACTAAATTAGTTATTTTTCAATTCGCTTGTTTGATTGATTTTGTTATGAACATTATGCCAAAGAGACACAGCAGGAATAGGTATTCTAAATAAGACATCACTTTGTTACTTGGTTCATGCACTGTTTAACTGTTGGCAGAATCACAGGTGTCTTTCTAGATGGAAAATACACCAAGTTATCAGTGATCTGATCGTCACTGATAAAACCTTAATTTTCCGACATCGACGTTGGACTTATTTTTATGCAAAAACAATGTTTTAAAAATTGGTACGAAATCATTAGATTGCAGTAGTTGGTTTGCAGATTTATATGAAGTTAATCAGTAGGAGTAGTTGTTGATCCTAGATGTTCAATACTTTATTCCCACTTTATCAGCAAGTTGTAGTTGCGTTAGATTTGAAACTTTGTTGTAATTAAGAGTTTAGAATTTGTTTAGAGATAGGTTAGGTTTTCTTAAACAGTTTTTTTTTCTCAGTCTAGTTATCCTTCATAAACCCAATGTCATCTACAATTGCTCCTGTAATGATACTCAATGCAATGAAGATGCAAATCTGATGTTTATGTACCACCACACTTTGGACTTTGAAATTGTGTGAACTGAATGTCGTTTGAACATGTAATCACACACACTGTTAAAATGTTGCGATGTTTTAACAAATCCAAAACTTATGATCGATTTGAAACAAAATTTATGAAGTGTAGTACTTCTAATGCAAGTGAAACCAATACATTCCCGAGTATGCTGTTAATATTGAAAAGAACATGCGTATTTTGTTCTTTTTTGTTGTTGCTTGTTACAAAATGCACAAAATTTGTTAAGTTCAGCCGCCATGTTGGAATCTTGTTTCTCTGATCAGCGCATCATCATCTGGGTTGAAGTCTCTGTTATTCCGATGGTACAAGACTCAATCGGTGACGGAGTGGAAGCGTCCTTTTACACTTCAACCAAAATTCAAACTTGAAACTTTACTCCAAGAACTTAGTGACGTGTTTGCCCGAACAGGGGGAGACGTCCGACAGTACACTTGATCCAGATTCATCAAACATTTGAACGGGCAACTTAGAATCCTTTTCGACTTATGTTTTGGACTTTAAAAAGAAAATCTTTAGTTTGTTTTGGCTTCGGACTTTAAAAAACAATCTTTTTAGTTTGTCAATCATGTAAGGCAGGACTTCGGTAAAACAGACTATCAATGAAACACTAACTTGATTTAACTTAATAAAATGCTTTCCTTCCATTAATACTTAGATCATTAAGTCGCTTCACTTTCTAGATAGTAGTTGGCCACACCGACTGGCACACACGTTTGCCAACTCTGCTGCTTCTACAGTTCAGTGGTGCTTAAAAAAATCAAAAAAATCCCTTAAAAAATGCCTTTTTTATATAGACTAAGTCAGCCAAAAATATTTCTCGTGCCGTTGTACGGTTCGAAATTAACTGCGTAAAAACTTTGGCCCTACCCCCCCTATTATTAAAATCATGATCAACCAAGTGCACCCCCTATAGGGGTGCAGAAGAGACTGTATCCCATAGTTATGTACACCAACAATGTAATCAACTAGAAATTTGCACATGACACTTATACATGGCGTCAAATTCAAATTACCATTTGATTATATTGCTAGGTACATCAAAATGGAATGCAGCCCCTTATTAAAGGTATCGTCTTATAGCTTGTTGTGACTTTAAATAACAATAAAATGGAGTCCCATTGTGGACTTAGTCATTTTTTTGACCAAAACACTTGGCCATTGTTTGTACTTAGTTATTTTTTGTACTTAGTAATTTTTTGACCAAAACGCAGAGTAGTTATTGAATTTCTGTGTCCCTTTGTGGACTTAGTAATTTTTTTAACAAAACATTAGCCTTTGTTTGTACTTAGTAATTTTTTTGACAAAAATACTTAGTTCATTTTTGGACTTAGTAATTTTTTGAGTAAAACAGTAAGGCATTTTTGTACTTAGTAATTCTTTTACAAAAACACTTGGTAATTTTGGACTTTCTTTGTCCCCTTGTGGACTTAGTCATTTTTTGACCAAAACATTTAGCCATTTTTTTTTAAACTTTCCAAGATGGAGGTGTTTAAAGTCATGGAACAAGCTATAAGATGCGGCCTTTATAGAAGATACAACATTGGTAGTAATGCTATTGAATTGAACTTACAAACTTAATGCAGGAATTTGTGAACATGCATTGCCTTAAATGTAAACATTTGGGCAGTTTTAGATTATTTTTTTTAGTCAAAATTTGCGCACTCTATATGCAGTAAATGAACACCAATGTTGTACCTTCTTTATTAGTAAGAAATGCAGCCTGTAAACCCTAAAGGAGTCAAATTTAATTAGATTTGTTTGAACAGAATCAAAAACCGCTTTGATTCTGAGTTCTTGTAAGATGAACCAAAAACACAGAATTATTTTACAAGTTTGCAGAAACCAAATACATGTAGTTAATTCATGTTTTCATGAGACTAGTTTTTTATTAGCCATGTGGACTCCTTTTGGAAAGAACAGGTTACATTTCTTCCTTGGTTGATCATTTATATTTCTTAGCTATGGTTGTCATTTGCCAGCTGATATTTCTTGAAGGATGAATTGGTTTTTTAAAGTTGAATTTTGAAACTGTACCCATTTTCAATAGTTGTAATAAAAACAAGTATGAATTGAAGGCTGTATCTGATTTTACAAATACATGTTTAGAATGGTGTCACTTGACAAGTGCATTACAAAAAAAATTGAAATAATTTCAATGAGGGTTTCAAAAAGTAATAGCACATCAACTGGCATATTTCCAACCATCAATTTAAGCAACTATCCAAATGAATAGTAAGGAAGCAAAAGGAGTGCCAAAGCACCCCAAAACAAACATTTTTTTAATTCAGTAATCATAACATACATAGGCATAATCAAGTTCTGGAGGTTGGGGGTAATTTCTAACAGTTTGGATGTACTAATTGATGTATCTGTTTTCTTTCTTTGGAAATTATTTAAAGTTTGTTGAAAATAAAGTATTGAAAGATTTAAATAAATAATCCAGTCTGGTTTGCTCTAATTATTTCCTGATGAATCTTAATATTTGGTTCTATGAACAGCTTATAACTTTGATGATTCACTTTTTGGTGTTGATGAACTAATTAAAAGTAACTTCAACAACAAAAATAAGGCAGGGTATACTTTTGGTATTTATCACAGACCCATTTCCTCACTTGGTGTGTGTGCCCAGATAAATACATAAAATATAACAAACCTGTGAAGGTTTGGGCTCAAATGGTCATCAAAGTTGAAAACAAATAATGAGAGAAAAACACACATTCCATGCATAGAATTACATGAGAAAGGCTTCATGCTTTAAGCCTTTCTCAGATTCAAGTTTTTTGTTTTGTATTTGTTTGGGTTTTTTTGGGGAGGGGGGGGGGGGTAAAAAATAAACTCTTTACCCAACAATTTTTTTTAAACATCAACATGACCAGTGCTCTAACGTTTCATGGTAATTAATTTTTGGAGTAACTACCAAGTATACCCTGCCTTGGACTACTCAAAATTGATAATCAGAATTATCAGATACAAAGTGTACTGCTGTATTTAAGAGGATGCATTCAAAATTATAAAGCTAATTTTGTTTTCAAAATCCTTGGGATTTATACACAGTAATTCCATGTTTGCAAGTACAGAAATACAGTGCAATCGTTCCTTTTGGTGAACTAGAATGTAGAAAAACTATTAAAAAAAGCTCCTTCACAATATTATTTAAGGTAATGACCTCAAGGGTAGTTTAGTATCGAATTGACAATGCTTAGCATGTTAAACATGCGTGATGTGTGGCTCTTGAGGGAAAAGTATAGGTTTCATTGAGAAGAAGGGCTTACCTAAATGAAAGTTTTTAATCGAATTTAACTGACTTTAGGATGCCCCACAAAAAAGAATAAGTCATAAATAATGTGGGTCTTAGGAGAAAAAAAAGGTAAGAGATAATTTTTGGCAAATGTGTATACATTATTATGACCCTACAGCTAGTAATAAAAACATACATTTGGTTGCCTTCCAGAACGGTTGAGGCTTTGTACCTCAGTGACTGTTGTTTTGGCTGCAAAGACTGCTAAGATGCTGGAGGAGGCAGCATACACTTGATGGAAGGGAGTCAGATTCCACGGTCTCTGAAAAAGAACAAAATGGTATTTATAATGAGGGGATACATAATAGAAAGTATAAGGCATTGGGCATTATTGTTTACTTCATGACAGCATGGGGCCTTTAAATTGTATCCACATATACTACACAAGAAAACACTTCAAAGAAAAATATGTGCGCCTTGTGATTTTACTAAACACTTGCATTGAAGGAAATGGAGAAACCAAAGTAGTGCAAAGCGTTATAATTCATCAGCAAAATCGATGAGGATCAATGTTTCAAGGAAAACTTCCCTAACAATTTTCGTCACTAGTATTGAGCGAGAATTCAGTGGTTTTATATAAATGTTTTAACACAATCTATGTTTCTTCGATCCGTCTTGGCTATTTGACTGTTACATATTGCCTCAACAAGCCACAGCAGGGCACAACATTTACAAGACACATTTCCGAAGACAATCGTGTCTTAGAAAACCTCAAATTTCCTCTTTTGCATCGACACATGAATTATTTACCTGATTTAGAAGATTCTACGAACATCCGTGCAGCTATCATCATAGAAATTGCTTAACTTTGATGTCGCTTGTCGATGTAAAACGTTGCAAAAAATCAGCCTTTTCACCACACACACGTGGAGCAGTCGTCTTTGAACACACCATACCCGCGCTTAGAACTAAAATGGCCGCGGGGAGTAAAAGGGTGCATGCGCGTGACGTAGTACAAACGGCATCCTTTTATTGGCCGAAATTTGAAAGACTCATAGGGGGAGGGGGGGGGTAAGTCCAGCACTTTTATCAACTTTATAATTTATAAGGTGCGACTTGTGTTCTTATGCTTTTATGAAGACTTTTGATTGAACAGAAGCCATTATATTAGCAGTAGTTAGGGAGTTGTTATTTTTTTGTGGAAAAGTAGGCCGAAGTTTGAAAAACGTGTAGGGTGTTTATCAAAATTTGCTATTTTTTAAGGTGCAGTTTTATGTTCTAAAATGACGAAGTAGGGTTTTCTAATGCCTTGGCTAAGATGTTATAGCAGAATTTTTGGGGTTGCAAAAAAAATTAAACTTCAAAAATATGCAAAAAAAAAAAATTAAAAAAGGGGCAAAGTCCAGCATTTCCATCAAAATTTCGGTCATTTTGTTAGATGTGATTTTATGTTCTATGATTCAGCAGGCCTTTCTTGTGCATGTATTGGATTGGGCCCAAGATATAAGCAGTTCTATGAAAGTTATTGCAATTGTTTTTTAAGTTTGCCGAAAACTGCAAATTCATAAGGGGTAAGTCCAGCATTTTATAAAACTTTGACTAATTTATGAGGTGCGATTTTAGAGCATAAAATGATAATGTAGTCTTCTCTGATGTCGTTTAATTAAACTAGAGCAAAGAATACAAATGGGTTTGGGTGGGGAGTTAAAGGCATTGGACACTATTGGTAATTACTCAAAATAATTATTAGGATAAAACCCTACTTGATAACAAGTAATGGGGAGCTGTTGATAGTATAAAACATTGCGAGAAACGGCTCCCTCTGAAGAATGGTAGTTTTGAGAAAGAAGTAATTTTCCATGAATTTGGTTTCGAGACCTCAGAATTAGATTTTGAGGTCTTGAAATCAAGCATCTGAAAGGATACAGCACACACCTTCGTACGACAAGGGTGTTTTTTTCTCGCAACTTCGACGATCTACTGAGCTCAAATTTTCACAGGTTTGTTATTTTACGCACATATTGAGATACACCAAGTGAGAAGACTGGTCTTTGACAATTACCAATATAGTGTCCAGTGTCTTTTAAACTTCGGCCATAACAAAAATAGGTCACTCATAACCGGAAAAATCATAAGGAGTTTAGTCCAGCTTTTTACCAAATGTTGGTCTATAAGGGTATATAAGAAAATGATCAAAGATATTTACAAGAACTATTTGTGTCATTCAGGTTGAGAGGGAAAAATGTTCATGACAAATACATAAATAAATTCAACTGAGGAAACTGACATACAGGTGAACAAACAAAAAGAAAACAAAATGGAAACAAAAATGTGACTTTGTACAGATTCATGTACATTAAGTTTATTGAAAAAAACTTAGCCCCAAAAACAAATGTTTCTCCCAAAAACAAAATGTTAGTTTTTACCGTATATATTTTATACATAATTTGAAATCAAATACCACCACTGGGCACACACGGCTCTATTGTCTTGAAAATTTGTCATGGAAACTGCGCATACGCATGTACAATTAGGTCCAAGTAGTGGCAGAAAGATCCTTTAACATTTGCAGTAACACCACATAGAATATAATTTGGTTTCCACAGGCAAATCACTCTGGTGGGATTCAAACCCCCCATAGAAAGAGTGCTTTAAATAAGAACTATCAAATATTATAACACACCTCTTGTTTGTTCTGTATTCTGGTTGGCTGAAACACGGTCACGTGGGATGAACTAATATAGTCTAGTGATCCCGCGTGCGTGTTTTGCGGGAATAGAACCCGGGCCCACACTAGTCTTTGAAAGTAGTGCCCGAGTGCAGCGCCCTCTCTTGACTTGAACTGTGAACAGCAACTAAAAAACTTCCTTTCTTTTCCAGATGTCTGTTCTTACTTCAAGGGCCTGTGAGTGACCAGAAGAGGGGCCTATTCCCCTCTTCTAGTCACTCAAAGTCCTCAGGGGGATTAGACGTACACAAGTTACCTCACTGCCAGTAAATATGTGTATAATAAACCACAAGGGAAACTGACTGGGTAAATTTTAAATGATTTTCGGGTAAACAAAGACAAGTTTACTAGAATGGGATTTGAACCAATGACCTAAAGATTAACATGCTGGTGCTCTACCAACTGAGCTATCTATCCCTATGTTGTCCATATCTTAGTTCAAGGGTGCCAGTAAGAAGCCGTATAACCGTTAGCTGCCATGTAGCCAGGAATGGCACCCAACGTTTATGAAACAACCTGAGACGTCACGCCCGTGTCTCCTGTTTGATCTTGCCAGTATTCTTGGGCATCTTACGACTCGATGCGTCTGTTAACTCTTAAGCTTTGTAGTATTCTTAGGCATCTTACGGCTTGGGACGTCACGTTCTCGTCTCCTCTTTGCTCTTGCCAGTATTCTTGGGCATCTTATTACTCGATGCGTCCGTTAACTCTTAAGCTTTGTAGTATTCTTAGGCATCTTACGGCTTGGGACGTCACGTTCTCGTCTCCTCTTTGCTCTTGCCAGTATTCTTGGGCATCTTACGACTTGATGCGTCCTCCAGCTCCTTGGCTTTATAGTAATGAGGAGCTACTTCAAGGAGCCAGGCATTCTCAATCTCAATCACCTGTAAATACACAATCAAAATATTATATATCAACATTTTACACAAGTATCGATCAGGTTGGTGCAGTGGGTTCTGTCCATGCTTTTCATTTCTGTGGATTCTGGTTTGAATCCCCAACCAGCGCCTTACATGTGGATCAGGTTTTTCAGTCCCTACCTGACTGCAAGGGTTTTCCCTATAGGGGTTCTACTCCCTTGTCTAAAACCAAAATGTCTTCATTGTCTTCTTTACAACAAGTTGGTGTGATGTTTTCCCATTTAAATGCTTTGCTGACAATACAATTCAGATCTCTCTAATTCATAGACACCCTGAAACGAGACACTGGCTTGGTCAGCGCTGAGGAACTACGCTCCTGCATGCTGGATCAAAACATCTGGACTAAAATCACTGAGCAGGCTCGAGCTTCTACACTGGGCCCGACTTGATGACAATTCATATGCAGATTCAGATCGGATGCATACGAGTATAACCACATGGTGAAATCTGGACTGTTCCATTTAAAATGAAAAATTAAACAGTCCAGACTTAACGACTTCTTGGTAATCTGAATAGTTTTGTGATTTTCATACATTCAATGCACTCTAACGTGCCACTCAAAACTGTCCTGTGTGACAAGGCCTTATGAATTTTATACAAGTATCGTGGTAGCTTGATGAGGTCAATGGATAATTAGGTCTGCACCTAAAAACTAATCTTACCTGTCGCATGAATTCCTTGGTTGTGAAGACCAGTTCATGATAGATGAGCCAACGAGGCTGCTCTTCAAACAGACTACTGTTGGGATGTACCAGTACTGTCTGCTGATGCTTCACCGTCTTGTACTGACCGCCTTTACTGAATTTGGCCGTGTGGTAAAAGAAGCCCGCTGTGATAGCCTTGTACAAAGTGACAAACCAGACAGTTTTGAGGTTAACGAAGATTGTAGCGTTAAGATCAGAAAAGAGCAACAAGTCAGGTATGGATCTGGGCTCAACTTCATAGAGCTTCTTATTCAATTGTCTGCTAAGCAGAAATTAGCAGGATTACTAGTCACAAATTGTACATGTGACATGTTAGTTTGGCTAGTTCTGGTACGCCACTTTTTATTGTACATGTTATTTTATTAATCTACTTTTTGAGCTTAAGCAGTTCTATAAAATTGGGCCTAGGAAATGCCAGTGGCGTAACTAGAAACTATGTGGGGCAAGCAGGGGGCAAAGAATATATAATACTCTAGTCTTACATAGTGCACATGTCAACTTATATGGACCCTTCTCAAAGTTAGTCCAGAACTACCAGCGGATAAATACCATCCAAGACAAGGGTTTTTACTTCACCTTAGTAGAAGTTCCCAGAACCTGGAATCACATTTGTTTACCAAAAGCAGAGACATAAATGGCTATCTACTCCAAACAAGCAGGGGGGAAATTGTTGTCCAACTACCTTTTAAAGGTACTCAAACCACTCAAAAAAGAAGGCACTAAAAAAGCTCAAACAAGTTCTGGAAAATAATAATAGTGCGGGTGGAATAGATGCTAAACAAATTGACTTGAGGTAGTTGAAGCCTTAATCACCTTTCTGATAGCGACGTTATCATGCATTGATGAAGTGGAAGGAATCTCCACTCTCTCCATCAGTCCTTTGATCTGATCTCGGACATCTCTCGCTCTTCGCATCGATCGATGCTGGATGAAGTTCTCAAAACACCACTGGGTAGAAAAGTCTGTCTCCAACCACTGCAATTAAAGTACAGTAACCAATTAAGAAAACATTTTTAAGACATCACAGTGCATTGTTTGTCACCGATGTGTGTTTGGAACTGACTAAAAATTCGTCCAGTCAGTTTCCCCTTGTTTGTTTATTTTATTCATATAACTTCATCTCCTACAAGTCCCCCCCCCCCCCCCCCGCCCCCATGGCACTGCAATCAAGACGGAGAAACCTGGGCGGCCTGAGAAATTTGAGGCATTGCACGATGAGGTATCATACTTTGCTGAGTAGATTTTTTCGTTGAGAACTAAATTCTAAAAACAACTGTCCTGCTTATTAACTACTACCTGCGCAAAAACTAGAATACTACATTCACTTAGTGGATCGAGGGGATTTCCCGTTAATAGAGAGGCATGATGTGGAGAATTTTTCCTCACTTACTTCATTGTAGACTTTGAGAAGCGTCAAATGGTCTCCCCCAGGAGTGAAGAAGTTGACTCTGGCGTTATCGGCGTGAACGATCTTATCTTTGGGTCGATAGAAGATCGCATTGCCGACTGACAACATAGCTGTTATACTAAGAATCTCCTCAGTACACTGGTATCTAATGAACAAAAACAAAGAGTTCAGTCCTCTAATCCGCCCGGCCACAACACCAAACATTACAGTGATTAAGTTCAGCCGTCTATCAGGTTTTCATTACCAGAAATATATAATAATAATCATAATCGCCTCACGATAAAACATCCATCAATTTCTTACTTTTCCGAAGCTAAGATCATCTTAGACATCATTGGATCCACAGGAAACTCTGCCATCCTGCGACCCAGTTTAGTGAGCTCTCCTTTGTGGTTGAGTGCTCCCAGGGCATAGAGCTGCTCAAGGGCAAGGACCAGCGTCTCATGGGGAGGTGGATCCATGAAGTCAAAGTGGATCAGATCGTTGATGCCCAGGCTCTTCAAGAGGAGGACAACGTTGCCGAGGTTCGTTCTCTGGATCTGAAATGGAATAATGTTGAAAGGTTTTTATAATTCCAGTTTGAGATGGTGTGGTAGAAGTTAACAGTTCCCTCATATTGGTACCTTTTATCTTGTTTAAATTTTATTATTTGTTTTATTGAGAGACCACATAACATCACAAGGTTAGATGACCGCTTCAAGGCGAGGGCTTTGCTTATTAGAACTAACTGATTTGGACTAATTCTGGAAGCAATTTATATGCGCAAAAGTTTTTAAGCAATTTATATGCAAAATGTTGTTTTAATTACGAGTGTTTCTCAGTGTCTTAAAATGCTCTGTATTTTTTTTCCTGCAATGGTTTACAAGTTCCTGTGGCACAATACGCAGCCAATTAAAACCAGGAGCACCAAGAGCAAACCCCTTCTCTTTACGCCACATCCGAAGGCAAAGCAATGATGGTTAAGTGTCATGGTTAAGGACACAAGTGTCACGACTGGGACTCAAAACCAAACTCTGCTGATCAGAAACAATGTTCATATCTTCTCATCCAAAACACCCCACAAACTAATCTTAAAAATAAACAAGGTTAAAAGAAACTCGTGGTATTGGGCTACAAGGAGAAACATTTTTTATGAGAAAAGAACTCAGAGGGAGCTGAAGGTAGGAATCGATACTCCTCTTAAAACAGTCTAGATAGGACTGGAGTGAAAAAAAACAAAAACAAGTAGGATGGAGTGAAAACAAGGAATGACTTCCACTTACTTCAGGAATGGTGTTCTCCTCCAGTTCATTCTTGTAAGCCCAGGCCGTGTAAAGACGGAAACATTTACCGGCAGCCACCCTGCCTGCCCTGCCAGCTCGCTGGTTAGCTGATGCCTGCATTCACATAATAACATAATAACAAGTGAATGCCTGTGACTTTTTTTTCACAGAGCTCGGGAAAGTACCGAGTATAATAGTGCTGACACACATTGGTGTATATGGGTAAAAAAACAAAATTAACATTCTTTATGCCCGGTGCAAATTTCCATCTATTAAATAACTGTGACCTGATCAAAACTGACCTTTGACACTGGGGTCACGACAAGGGACTCCATCCCAGTCCTTGCATTATAACTCTTCTGCTTGTTGAACCCTGGATCAATGACGAAGACGATGCCATCTATAGTCAATGATGTCTCCGCTATGTTAGTGGCTAGGACCACTTTACGAGCCCCCGGCGGGGTGGGCTCAAAGATCTTGGCTTGGAGCTCGGAGGGGAGGGTGGAATAAATCGGGAGGACGATAAGCTCTCGGATCTTGGTGCCTAGTTTCCTGACTCTCTCCTGGGTTTAACAATTCAAAGAATTTGATTACTTTGTGGAAAGGTAGGGTTATATAGACGGGTACCTGCTCCAAAAATTAATGACAATTAAAACTTACTTGGTAAGAACCACTGCAGCTGTTGGAAGTATAAACTATTTTGAGAAATGATTCCCTTTGGCTAATTTTGTAACCCAAAGACAATAGAATTTAAGATTTCTGAGGTTGGTGTCCATTTGCGAATGCAGTTGGTAGCTGCTGTCATCTTGCTAAATTTGTATTGTGCATCAAACTTAGAAACCAATAACTAGTACTTATATAGTGCATTTTACAATAACCGTATCAACCGTTTTACATATAATTGCCGTTTTAACAATTCTTTAATCTTTTTCCGCTCCCTGTGAAGTATACAGCCCGGGCTGCCTTGGTATTCCAAAGGCTTTTTCATACACAATAGCAACCTCTACCCACGCGGGTACCAATTAATCCCCCTGGGTGAAGAGAAGCAATTAAAGTATCTTGCTCAAGGACACAAGTGTCAATTAAGATCACAGTTTAGATCAATCTTAGCACTTTTTGAAATACAGTTCTGGTATGTCTCTTACCTGTAAGATCTCCATGCATGTCTCAATCTCTTCCTGACCAGTGAGGAACACAAGGACGTCTCCTTCTGGCTGTGAGACGTGGATCTGTAGAACTGAGATAACACAAGCATCCAAGTAGTCTGCCTCTGGTGCCTAGATGGTGCAACAACAAAAACATCATTAAATACCAGACTGTGAAAATCACTCAAACAAATTTGAACAGGAATTTCACTTTTGAGAGGGCAAGGCAATTTTTATTCTGTAAAGGGCACTTTCATTATAATAATAATAATAAGGTATTTATATAGCGCCTTTAACACAGATTGAAGCGCTGAACAGTAAATAAAACAAGAACAATGCAAGGAAAAAAAGATAAATTGGGAAATCTCATAGTTCAAATCTTAAAGTTTTTAGAAAACCTTTGAAGGGGCATCAAGGCCACAGGCCTGATTTGACTATTTATCCATGTTTGTCTTTTTAAAAATTTATTTGGCGTTTGAGTTATCACAAGCGTTCCGCCTGGTAATTTATTCCCACCGTTTGTGGCACAGTCTGGGTTCTTTTATGTGCACTACCAATCCTTATACACAAGACCTAGGGTTTAATGTTCCATTCAAAGAACAAAGCAGTTATGGTCAAGTATTTTGCCTAAGGATACATTAATCACTCAATTTCGAACCCTCACTCTTGCTTATCAGAAACACCAGAGCTGGAGTCCCGTGCTCTTAAATGCTCGGCCACAAGGCACCACAATGGTTACCTTGGTATAGAAGATATCTACTGGAAAACGACGCCCAGGGATACGGAATATAGGAGCGTCATCAAAGAACTCGGCAAACTTGTCAGTGTCCAGAGTGGCGCTTGATATGAGCAACTTGAGATCCGGTCTGAAGCGTGAGATGTCCTTGACGAGACCAAAGAGGATGTCTGTGTGTAAGGTACGCTCGTGGGCTTCATCGATGATGATGACGCTGTGGGGTCAAAGAGAGAAGCGATCAGAGGCTTATTGTGTCTAAGGCCCGGGTTAAAACATATTTGTTCAATCAATGTTATCACAGATAATTTCATTCTTTTCTGCATAGGGACCCATCGGTGATATGCGCTATATAAGTAATGTCTATTATTATTATTTTATTATTATTAAGGCCACTACGCTGAAAACTCTGGTTCTTTTCTGATCACCGCACTTAAGCATTGTCAGGCTCAGTTCAGGATAGAATTGGGTAGTATACTCCAAAGAACAGGTCCAATGTGTGAGAAGACTCAGTTACCGTAATGGACTGTCCGGGGCTCACAAAGCACTCAAACTTAACATAAGACAAATGATCAGTATTACCATAGTGATTTGTATTGTGAATCACACTTTACTTAGCAACTACGATTGATTTGCAGTTAAGATCAATCGTAGCTCTTTGTCAATTTGGCCCCTGGCCGTTGGAAGAACTAGGACTGGCAAGGAGCTAGATCGCAGTGAGTAGTTGCCCTGCTTTATCTTAGAGCAAGCCCTTGATGTAACTAGATTCTTTATGTGTATGGTGTTACCATATTACAACCAGGGAGGTATATGGCAATCTACCGCCAACATCTCAAACTGTAATGCAGAGACGCCTTCAGTTTGCTGGGATGGATTTCACAAAGAGTTAGGACAGTCTTATCTCGAGTTAGGACCAGTTACTCGTCCTAACTTAGGACTATCCATGCGATTGGTATATCTCCTAGGACTAGTCCTAAGTTAGGACTAGTCCTAACTCTTTGTGAAATCGACCCCTGGTCACTGTTTGCATACATCTGATCAACCCATATTGCACCTGATCTCCTGGAATCCTTCTGGCGGACATCCAAACCGCAGCAGGAGGAAAATGAGCTACCCAGACAGCATCACCCGAGACACAAATCTCAACCCAAACGTGACTCAACAACCCATGAGGGACAAAGCAACCTGGCACCACTTCATCAAAGCTGCTTCTACTATTCCGTCCAAGGACGCTGATGATGATGTGTAACCACAAACCTGACTAGATTCTGATACATCTTACCTGTAGCCAGCCATATCAGGTTCACCAAGAAACTCTCTAAGGAGCATTCCATCCGTCATGTACTTCAAGATGGTTCTATCTGATGTGCAGTCTTCAAAGCGGATACTATAACCAACCTGAAAAGGAACAAATTTCACCAAGTAATTTACTTGTTAAAGGTTGTGGACACTATTGGTAATTACTCAAAATAAGGAGCTTTACAAATGTCTTATTATTATTATTATTTTATTTTCTTACCTCATTTCCAAGCTTGAAACTCATCTCTTCAGCCACCCTAGCGGCCACGCTCATTGCGGCAACACGTCTTGGCTGAGTGCATCCAATCTTCTTACCATCTTTAGTGTAGCCCTAAAATACAAGTGAAAAAAACCTTCATGATGTAAAAACTTGGTTTGTTCACTCATCACAGAAATGATAAGAAGATCTTTATGGCATATGGCGTGTCGTGGTCAAGCGGTCAAGCACCAAAGTGTGAGTTCGAGTCCCACTCTTGACACTTGTGTCCTTAGGTAAGACACTTAACCATTATTTCTTAAGCCGTAAGTCCTGTCCATTCTTGTAACTTTCATTTGTGTAACAAAAGGACAAGGTCAGGACTTGGGATTAAACAATAATACCCAGCAAAAGGGAGGTTCCAAGCATGTCTTCCAGTAC